>NW_026896245.1:0-155000 GCF_033153095.1 Gastrolobium bilobum | reverse complement strand
ACCAATCCCAAGGGATGTGAAAATTACAATAGAAAAATATAATGGGAAAGGAGACCCACAAGAACATCTGGAGTATTTTCAAACTAACATGATGGAGCAAGATGTTGAGTGGCATGTCAATTGTTTCCAACAACGTTAAAAGAAATTGCACTCCGATGGTATTCTGCCTTGCCCCCCAATTCAATTCAAAGTTGGGAAGATCTCACTAGCCAATTTCTTATATGGTTTGCTACCAGCAAAGCGCAATATAAATCAACTCACGCCTTGAAAACGGTTAGACAAGGTGCATGTAGAACCTTGTTTGATTATCTTAACGGGTTTTTTGATGAAGCTCTTTTGGTGAAAGATTTGGACCCACAAGTTTCTTTACATCTTATCATCGAAGGACTGTTAGAAGGTCCGTTCTCTATGTCTTTGGCGAAACATCATCCACGAACTATTGATGAATTTAGAGCTCGATAAAAAGTTTATCAATTTGGAAGATTATAAGAGCTCTTATGATATTCCTAGAGTAAAGTTCGAGCTCGATAACTTTGAAAAATATTTTCAGAAAGATTTTCAAAGGCGTTTTAGAGAAGAAAAAAAAGAAAATGGGAAAAATTTCAAAACTACACTCCTTTGAATACATCATGTTGGAGAATCCTTAAGGAAGTTTGTGAATCCGGTTATGTTCATATTCCAAAACCTCTACCATTGAAAAAGAATGGAAGATGTGATGAAATTAAATTTTGCGAATTCCATGATGATACTGGCTATTCTACAGATTAATTTTTTTGACTTAAAAAACACCATTGAAGCGCTAATTAGAGTAGGAAAACTTCACGGATTTATTTCCACCTGCAAAGATTATAAGGCACATAAAAGGCATGATAGAAGCCCTGATAATGATAGAAGTCCTAACAGATGAAGGAATCAGGAGAAGGGAGATTATAATTGGCCCAGATCTAACAGGGATAAGAATGTGCAATATGAGCACAATGATAGACGTGAGGAAGCACCACCGCGTGATAGACAACATGATCAACAGGAAGAACACCAGAGACCCCACAAATACCTAATAATGTTGTAGGAGTATTAGCCACTATTATTGGAGGAAGGGAGGAGGAGAGACCTGTTCTCAGAGAAAAAGGCATCTGAAGGCTGTCATGATAGTTAGTAACCATGGGCAGAATTCCATGTACCGTAAAAATCATGAGTCCATTAACTTTTTCGATGATGATTACGACGATATCGTTCCAGGCCACGATGATCCATTGGTGATTTCTGCTTGCATGGAAAATCTCCAGGTAAAAGAATTATAGTTGATAGTGGTAATTTTGCTGATATTATTTTTTGGGATGCTTTCCGTACAATGAATATTCCAGAGCAACATTTAATCCCTAGATGTATGGATTTTCCTGGCTTTTCTGGAGAATGCGTACAGCACAAATGTACCATTGAAATGATGGTAACCTTTGGGATTATGCCTATAGGACGAATTGTTAAGGTATGATTCTATGTAATTGATTGTGCATCTGCCTATAATGTCATTTTTGGACATCTAACCATTGGAGTCATGGGCACAATTATCTCCATGACCCATCTCTTGATGAAATTCAGAAACCTTTCTGGTACTATCGTTTCTATTATAGGAGACTAGAAGGCGGCATGTAGGTGTTTCAATACCAGTTTGAAGGTAAATAACAAAACAGTTGTTCATCAAGATATTAAAGGTAAAGCTTCCATCAAAATGAAGGATTTAGACATGCGCGAAGATTTGCGCGATGTACGTCCACAACCTGATGGTGAGCTAGAAGATTTCTAACTTGGCCCAAAGGCGAGGAATGTTACCAAAATTGGTAGACATATGCCAGAAAGTGAGAAAAATGCATTGATAGCAGTATTGTTAAAAAATAAAGATTTGTTTGCTTGGACAACCACTAATATACAAGGGTTAAACCCAGATTTCATTTGCCACCATCGATCCACAAGAAAAACCATTTGCTCAGAAAAAGCACAAAATTTCTCTTAAAAAATAACAGGTGGTTGACGATGAGGTGACAAAGTTGTTAGATGCTGGGGTCATTATGAAAATTACATATTCCACGTGGCTTCCCAATGTCGTTCTGGTAAAAAAATTCAATGGCAAATGGCGAATGTGCACAGATTGCACATATCTTAATAAACACTATCCAAAAGATTTTTATCATCTTCCAACTATTGACAAATTAGTTGATAATTTAGCAGGGTATCAAATTCTTTCATTTATGGATGCATACTCTGGATATAACCAAATCCCGATGTTTAAACAGGATGAAGAGGTCGCTGCTTTTATTTTTAAAAAGGTAACATACTGTTACACTATGATGCCTTTCAGTCTGAAAAATGCAGGGGAAACATATCAACGTATGATGAATAAAGTGTTTAGTGAACAAATTGGTCGCATGTTGGAAGTTTACATTGATGACATGATTGTCAAGACCACTGCAATCGCACAACATCCAAATGAATAAGAGAATGTGTTTCAGCAATTGTGCAAATACAAGTTAAGACTCAATCCAGCTAAATGCGCATTTGGTGTTTTGGCAGGGAAATTTCATGCTAACTCATCGAGGTATTGAGGCTAATCCTCACAAATGTAAAGAAATTCTAGAAATGACCAGTCCAAGGAATGTCTAGGAATTACAAAAATTAATGGGACAAATAACGACTTTGACTAGATTTTTATTTGCATCAGCACGAAAGTCTTTACCTATGTTTAAATTGCTGCATAAGTGTTGGTTGTGAACTTGTTGGTTGCTTAGATGTTCTTTTAATAGACGTTCCTTTAATTCAGTTCATCAAGAGAAAACATATTCGTCTCTTGATTTCAACCCAAGTGCGCAAGTGCACGCATCAAGTAATAAATGAAATTATTAATGCCCAGATTATCATTTCCACGAGGATAGAACTCTAAATAATACCTTAAACTGTTTTAAAAAGAATAAAATGAAAAGAAAAGACAGTATTTGAACTGTTTGGTCATTCGTTCCCTACTATCTTGACAACGTTCCTCAATGATAGTAAGTTCAGTCTGACTTCAAACAACTCCTTGCGTCTTTATATATCAAATCCTTCTTGATGATAAAAGGAACGACAATATTCATTGGTGTTTTGATTTTATAGTCACGAGATTTATAGAAGAAAATAACAACAAAATAACAATATTTAAGAGACAACAACATGGATGGATAAAAACAATTTTTAACACAAGGAACGGATCCACTGTTCCATTCTTAAATGACTATATTCTCAACTCAAGACTTAACCCTTCTGATTTTGTTCAGGTCTTTTCACTGTCAACTCTGATTCCTCAGCTCATGGACTTTAATGGCTCACAAGTTTCCATATTCCTATGGCTCCCTTGACTCCAACAGTTACTAAGCTCAGAACCTTCAATGAACGAGGTGGTTCCTTATTCCTAAGGCAACCAGTAATGTTGTTTTCACAATACTACCTTCGTCCTCTGATTAAGTTTTCTGAAATCCCTTCCTTATGGAAGTTTCTTTCTCAGTTTGAGTTCAATATCCATTGATACGCAAAGAATAAAGCACACTTAATCACAGAAATTCAAAAGCTTAAGTGCAAAAGTTTTGAATATAGTTCTTTAAGAACTTCACAATTTTTCCATTCCACAAATAACTTAGCCAATGGCTATAACTATAAACATAATTATTCAAAACTGAAGTACCATAGATTTGAGATTCAGTTCAGAGATAACGATTGGAAGAGAAAAGAAAGAACAACTTATATTAATATGAAACAAGATTAGGTTACAAAAAGTAAAATGGAGAAGTATGGAGTTTGCTCGTAAGGAGTCTCAAATGGAAGGTATAGAACAAAGATAGGGTTGCTGTCACGTAACTACTGCTAGAAACTATACAATTGGAAAACATAAATTAAAACTATCCTAAGTGATCTCTTCTTAAGGAATTCGATGCTTTCTTCGTGTTGGAACGTCCTATTTATAGGCCAGAAAAGTGGATGGCAAAACTTGTAATTTTCTTTGAGTTGTTTTCTTGACTGCATAAAAAGGGCGGTGTGAACAGTACTCAAGAGGGAAGCAAGTTGCTGGATGGGACACTTATTGTTGAGATTTTCCTTTCCTTCTGCACTTCCCATGCTTTGCTTTCCTCTTGCCCAATGAGAACTCTTTATTCTCCGTTGTACACGTTTCTTCCTGCTTGATTGTTGTACCTCTTTATGCTTTTTGGAAGTTTCTTTTCAACGTTTCCTGCAAAGTGGTCAGAGAGATTGAGTTAGTGGAGCATGTGTATTTAATGAACCAATCCATTCCCCTTTTTCTTATATTTCCCAAATGATTACCTCATCATCCATTCCTTACTGTGTTTTTGTCATAAAGATTTAAATATGTGTTTTTAATGCAAAAGTTACTCATCAGATAAAGGAACAGATGATATTTTACCATCAAAATGAGTTAAGATGGGAACGAATTTTTGTCCCATCAAATACCCCAAAACTAAATTGTTGGTTGTCCTCAAACAACTCAGAAATAGTGGTTAGGCTGCTCAATTTCAAATAAAAGCTTACATTAGAAACTTAACCAATGAGAAACATAATCACATTGAAAGATGAATTACTATCTATAGATGACAAAGTAGAAAGAATTTGTTCCAAGGTAAGAGAAGGTTACTGATCTTCTGTCTCACTATCACTCAGGGTTGGTGTTTCTCTGTCCATTCCTGGATGTGATTCATCAAACTTGCTTATCTTCTGCTTTCCTGCGAGGTCTGGGTGTCTTCCATTTCAAAGGACTTTTATGTGAAGGAATTGTGGAGTGGGTAAAATAGTGTGATCACTGGTCTTGGGTCAAGGAATGTTTACATTATTTCTCTGTTGAGAATTGGTGATGTGCCTTCAGCACATGGGTAAATTCAAGCCAAAAGAGAAAGATTATGGGTTAATTCTCAGTAAAAAGGAAACGTTTATTGTTGCTTTGCTTAAATTCCAATTTCAGAATTGTTCGACTGATTTAATGCTTACTTTGTAGGAAAAGTAAACAAATCTGGAGCAAAATGAGGATTTGCCAAAGTGAAGATCCATGCTCATAGCGTGGATGTCACGCTGGTAGCGTGAAGAACCAGAGGCTTCCATGCTCACAGCGTGGATTTCACGCCATCAGCGTGAAATCATCCTTCTTCCAACGCTCATAGCATGGATAGCAAGCTGACAGTGTGGAGATTCAGAAGCAGCCACGCTCTTGGCGTGGAACTGGCGCTGAGAGCGCCAGTTTGCGAAAGTCACAGCTCGTGCTTTTCAAGAGGGCAATTCTGGAAAAGGAAGAAAATGATTATAAAAACAGGGTTTCTATGACAGAAACGTCAGACTTTGACGGCAGAGAAGAAGGGAAACAAGCATTGCTTCAGAAGGACAGCTCCAAAGAGAATTTCATCTTCATCTTTATTCTTCCATTCTTTCATTCCAAGTAACATTGAATATTGATTTTTTAGCCATGATTATGTTTGGCTAGTACTTTTTATTGTAGTTAGGGTCACAAACCCTATGTGAACCCTTGTTACGACGGATTGATTTATAATTGCTCGTTTATATAATTATCTTTATCTTTACCCTGTTCGTATTTGATATTTTCTTTATTAGAATTGATCACTCTAATAGTTGATAATAGTCTGAGGGTTAGAACCCTAGATAGGAATATTGGGGTTTTCATCCTAAAAGGGGGTAGGATAACGGTTCGTATGCTTGCTAGGAATAGATGTGTATTGAATTGCGGATGCCTAAATTATAGAGTTCATCGCTTAATTTTCATGAGGGGTTGCTAAGGGATTAAGATTCCAATTGAGATTAAAGGGTTAAATTGCCAAAGGATTGAGATTTAACTAATTATTTTAGATAATAATTTATCCGAGTAATTTTATAAATGAATATTGTAAATCAATCCAAATAAGAAGTGAGGATCATAAGGTGAGTGCGCTCTAGCTACAATGTTTTTCTCATATTTTCAAAACATCAATTCTTTGTATTATTGTTTTTCTCATAATACAAAAACAAGTCCTTATTTTCAGTTCTCGATTTCACACAAATTGACAATATTTGTCACAACCTTTGAACTCTTCCATTCTTAAAAAGAACAATTAATTGATATTCGACCCAATCCCTGTGGAGACGATACTTTACTTACTATCTATATTACTTGTGCGATCGGTATACTTGCCGGGAAGCATCAATTAGACTCTTTTGTTGGGGAACACTTTTTTTGATTTACTACCTTCTTTTCTTCCTTTTAAGGAATCTTATCTGGTATTTTCTTCTGAATTCTTTTGAATGGTTGTTCCCACTTTCTTTGTCTTCGTCCTTTCTGATCATTTTGCTGTTATTCCTTGACCTTTTTAGTTTGACCTGGCGGTTTGTAAGGATTTATATGGGGTGTGTTAATGGATGTATTGGATGGAAGTGTTTGTTGTGATTGTGGTGGGATAAGTGTTTGATGGTTGATCCTTATCTTTGAAATTCACCTGTTCCACTGCAGTATTTACAACATCAAAGCAAGTTCAAAAGTTTCATTGTGGTTACACCTTAGGAACGCTCTCATGAGTAAGTGTTTGACATTTTTTGTTCCTCACAGCTAATTCACACAGATCAGCAACCTTCAAAATTCTGAAGATTAAATTCACTTATCTTTCCCTACTTCCACAATACTATAACTAAAATGTTTGCTCAAAAAAGTTTGAATTTTTCACTGAACAAAAAGGGATTTTTTTATTTCAAAATATTTTACACTAGGGAACGAAAAAATAAAGTAAACTTGAACTTGCAAAAAAATAAAATAAGAGGAGGATCTTTCTCCTTTCATTGTGGACGCCTCTTCTCCAAGCTTTTGTTCTTCTCTTCATCAATTTCCTCCTGTGTTAATGGTCTCCTTCTCAGCTGGTCCTTCAATTTCTTCAATTCAGTCTTAGGGAGCTATTTTCGGCTTCTTTTAGGAGGTTACTGATTACAGCAGTGATGTGTTCAAAGGTTGTCTGATATATTTTCTGGCACAGTTGGCTGAGCAGGAGTTTCGGTGTCCATTGCGCTTATTAAATCCATTGGCTCCTCTTCTTGCTGGTCATTTAACTTCATCAATTGTCCATCCTTCACAAAATGAAGGAAGTGAACATTCTCTAGCTTTGTCGTTGGATTAAAAAGGCGCACCTGCTCGATTTATTCTCGAAAGTGCCAACAACCTCATTTTCAAATAGTGCTTGGTATCTCACAACCTCAAAATTTAGACTCGTCTTCTCTTATGGTTGTCATCAGGTCCTTCAATTGGTTTGACAAGCCAGTCTTTTGCATTTTCTGTGTAGTGTTACTGGCCTTTAACTCCCCAGCTCTTGCGATATCTAGCTTTTTCATCCTCAACCACCTTCTTGGCTCGTTCAAATTTAGCGAGCAGGTTGGTCTTCTTATCTTGCAGCTCCACAATGTGCTCTTTAAAGAAGGACACCGTACTTAACAAAAAGAATACATAATTCCAAGATGGAAGGGGGTTAGCAAACACAAGAAGACAATCTTATATAGATCAAGCAAAATACTATGAATACCTGTTAGCGACATTAAGCGTTGGTTCACCATGTTTATCTTCGTTATCGCTCCTTACCAGTCACCTATTTTCACCTTTTTGATTACAGGGCCAATTTCTTTGCCCTGAGTGTATAAACAATCCTCCACATCCCAGTCACCTCCCCCATAGGTTGAATCTTGGAAGGAAGGGCTGGATTCTGCGGCTTTTCTTTTCTTGCCCCTCGATGATTGGGTTATTTATTTCTTCTTCTTCAATAGGGAAGGTAGTTCTTTGACGGTTTGGGAACCAGGGGAAGTAAAGCGCATTGCGCCATGATTTGATTGTGCACTTGAGGGTGATGTATAAGTACTTATTGTAGGCGCGTTGGCATCAGCAGGGCTTGAGCTACCCCCAGCTCTTGTAGCCAGAGCCTCTAGAGTTTTCAACCTGAAAGACATTGCGCTATCTGGCACATAACTAAAGCAGACATTATCAACATATTTAAGTGCATGAAGATAAAAATAATTTAGTATGCAAAGAATCTACGAAGCATTTACCCAAGAAGACTTTAATATCTTCCTCAATGTATTCGTTCAGAATCGTGAAGGCACTCAGAAAACCCGTGTCTGATGCCTCTCGTGTAATATTACACAGGGTAGTGACTGTCTTCTATTCATAATCGTTTAAGTCCGAAAAGGAAATTTTTAACTTATACTCATCTGCGGGATATCTGGTCCAATAGAAGGGAAACATGGGAGAGTTGTCTTCTTCCCTTAGAAAAAATGGGTGACAGTCTCTTGCAGGATAGATCTTGAAGAACTCTGTGGTCTAGCTGTGTATCCTCCTTTGGTACAAGTCACGAAACTTGTATTTCACATTCCCTTTAAAAGAGACCCAACTTTTGCGCGAACCAAATACACTAAACAAGCACAAAAAAAGACTTTGGAGACTGGAACAGGTTGTAAGCTTTGCAAACCATCTCGTAGACTTTGATAAAACCCCACGCATTGGGGTGAAGTTGGGATGGGGCCACTTGAATATGCTCGAGTAGTTTCATTACCAAAATGAGAAAAAGACAGGCACACTCCGAGGTTAAGGAAATAATAGTTATACATCATAAGGAAATGTTTTGAATAAACGTTGGGTACTACAGACAATTCCCGCTTATTATCTTCAGTTTTATCTTGCGTCAGGTGTACGACAACATTTAATTCTTCAAGTTCCCTTGGCAAACTGTAATAAGATACAATATTTCGCATGATTTTAGACACCCATTCCAAACTTTCAGCGTCGCGAAAACCATACGTACTCGCCCCAGCAGCATCTGGGTCTTGACGTTGTTTTTTCTTTTCACCAGCATCATTACGCTTTGCCATGATTTCTCTAATTTTTGGTGAAACAAGATCTACGTCAAAAGAGGAGGAATTAGTGGAGTCAGAAGAAGAAGAGGAACTAAAATATGAAGGATTGACTTTCTCTTCAAATTTTTGTTTCTTATAAGGATATCTTGCAGGGTATACAATGTAAGAACCTGCATCGTTAAATTAGAAATTTAAATAATTTAATTATGAGTTTAGAAAATAATTTCATAATTGACTTTGGATATATATATAAAAAGATTAGAATAATTATCGAGAAGGTCAAGTAACGCTTAAATCGCTTTTCTGATGAAAAGTGCAAATACCGATTATATTTCACGGTATAAATGCGTACCGATAAAGTATTCCAAAAAATTATAATAAAAATATAAATATTCCTAGAAAAATATATAGATCAAGGATATCAAGTTTGGAGTAAGAATAATGAGCGTTGATGTCAGAACTAATACCGGCTATGTATAAAACGTGTATCGGCAAAGTGTCTCAAAAAATTAATGTAAAAATATGATAATTCCTAAAAAAATGTCTAGGTTAAGAATATGAAATTTCAGAGTTAATCGAAGAGTGAAACTAATTAAACTAATACTGTTAGTTTAAGTGTGTGCATCTATAAATAGAAAATGCACATAAACCTAGGTCATTTCTACACAGCTCCTACGTGACTTTCATGGCTGCCACCTCTCACTCTCCATGAAGACTTAAACATTTCTTCATGAAAATCTAACCAAGACTTCACATTTCTTCATCTTCCTTCCACTCTATCACCTTGAACCCTTGAAAATTAACATCTTGAAGAATAAAAACTCATTCTTGAGTGTCTTTAATTTTGACTTGGGGAGTTTGAGAGCTTTCATCATTGTTTTGGTTGGTTTGGGCCATTGTACACCTACTTTTCATCACCAAGAAGCTACCTTTGTGAAGAAAGAATCCAACTTGAGAGCTTGAATTCGTGTACACTTCTGGACAGTAGCTTATAGTTACTTCAAGACCTCAAAGATCACTCATTTCCTCTATTTTTGAAGCTTTGGGTATAAACCTCAAGTTTTCTCTTTGAGTTTCTTTGAAAAGAATGGATTTTTAACATGTAAAATGAAGGAAATAAGTAACCTTTATGAAAACTAGCATGAATATATATGAAAATGGTAGCTTGGACTTCTGTTGTGGGTAAAAATGGAACCTTGTAGGAAAAACTCGAAAAAATGCATTTTTGAAAAACTGTCGCAAAATATCCCGATATTGAAAAACTAATATCCGGATATTCCTTCGGCAATATCCGAATATTGATATCCGATATGATATCCGGATATTGATATCCTGTTATTCCTTTGGCAATATCTCGATATTTTGGTCTAGACAACAACGAACCTGTTTTAGTAAAAATTCGAAATCTTGAGCTACAAAGCTCCAAATCGAGTGCCTTTTGGACCTATGTGAAGCTAACACATAGGGCTACAACTATGTAAAATTTAGTAGCCATCTGGATAAGTGATTTGATCGTAGTGTTATTTTGAAGTCGAATTTTGGTTGCTGGAAATTTCGGTTGCAGCAGTCACTTTGCGTAAAACATAACCGGAGTTATACAACTCCGATTGAGACATATAATATGTCTATGTAAAGATGGAGATGTCTAATTTAATATATTAAAATCTTAGAGTTTTTGGTTAAGAGTTTCAATTAAAGTTTTAAAAAGAGTAAACGCGATTTAATGCTTAAGGCTTTGAGGAAAGCCTGTAGTAAGCGAAAATGAAAAAAAAAACGTATTCCTTTTGACTTGAAATTATAGACCATGAGTATTGAAGATATTTTTGTTATAAACAGACCGTGATCTTGCTGTTTTGTGACTTATGGAGTGCTGTTTGGATTTTAAGCTTGAGTATACTACTTGACAGGTAAGTTTCGTGTTCTCAGGGTTAATCCCCTTTTGTTCCACCATACTCCAAGAGGAGGATGGTAGTTTTATATGGTATATGTGCTTATCTGTTATTTGAGATGATGAAATGATGCACACTTATATATGTATGTTATGTGATGTATTACACACAAGATGGCTAATACATGAGTGCAGTGTGGAGCTGCACAAGACTATATTCCCTGAGTGTGGGTATGAGGCAAGAGCCTTATACTTCTTATGTATGTACCAAACGTGTGTAAATCATACCGTTCTCTGGCCAGTAGACTTGTTAGCACACATGCATGATATATATATGTTGCTGCATCATGTAATTATGTTATTACGGTTGAACTGTTATCTTTGAACTGTTATACCGAAGTGAGCTTAGGGCGGAGGAACTCTTCGAGAACCTTTGCTTATTGAGATTTCTTTTTAGAGATCTCACCCCATGTAGGGCATATTTTCAAGTGTAGACGCCCATGAGATGGATGCTTCCCGAGGCAAGAGGCCGGAGCAGAGTTGTTTTATACGCATGCTTTATTTATATAATTTGGACATGATATTGTACCTAAGATATGACTACTATGACGTTATGTTTTTACCAGACTATGGATGTTTTATTTGTTTGTGAGCATGGGGGTTGTCCATGCCTTTGACTTATTTGTGTTATTGTTGAACATATGTACTTTGTTACGCCATGGGATATGGACGTTGGTCATGACTACGTGATGTAGCTTCATGACTTAGTATTTATTTATGATATTGAGGCATTTCAGGATTTTTATTTGTGGTTTTGCAATTACATAAGGATATAGATGGATTTTATATTGTTATGATAATAAGGAAAAAATAATCTTGCATGTAAAATAAATGATTTTATTTTACCTTCCGCATTTAATTGAGCTACACTTAATACCGTAATATGATAACAAATCTGGATGCATACAGGGTGTTACATACAACACTTAGCGGAAGTGGGCTTGGGCTTCTATCTTCTGCAGGGTCATTATGTACAATAGGTGAAGGATTATTGCGCTTTGAATCTGATGAACTCAAATGCGAGGAATCTTCAGAATCTAGGGGATTAATATATACAGGATTGCGCTCGAAATACAAATAGGGTTGGAACCTTTATTTGGCACAGAGACTTTTAATGCAGGAAAAGGGGTTGAACTTTGTTGAGACAAAGTTTTGTATATCTCACGTTTTGGTTTCCAAGATGAGGATCCTCTTTCTTATCCTCGAAGTGTCGGAGGGAAACTTCCCTCAAGTTTTGCTTTCTCCCAGGGGAAATACCCTTTTCCCGTCAACCACCATTCTCCAGTTCCTAGGGATCTAGACCTGGGGAAATATCTTAGAGGGTGGCTGGTAGAGTCAAACTTCTCGGCCATTCTAAGAGCAACTGAGTAACTAAGCGAGATGAATTGAATCGTCGCGTAAAAATTCGGTGAAACAGAAAGGTTCAAGGAAGATTGAACAAATTCTGAAAAGATGAAGAGAAGGAGAAGATACATACCTGAGAGTTATACTTCCGGTGGGAAGAAGGCAGCAGGACGTGTCACTGAAGGGGATTCACAGTCAGGATACTGAAGAAACACACTTGTTGGAAGAGATGAGTATTTTTCGTTTTGCTTAAGTGTTTTTCCCTTCACAAAGAAGCACAGTACAAATATGAAAAGTCACCGAGGGATATTAAGGTAAAATGCGTCAATTGAAACGGAAAAGGGGGCACGTGTGATGAAGTTAAAAAGGTTAAAGTTTAAATCACCCCACGTTGGCAGTTAAAAAACCCACGTAATTGCGGTAGCATTTAATGCTTCTGACAGTAAAGATCTAATCAACTGTTTCTTAGCGGTAGGTTAATGATGATGTTTTCATTATAAGATATCATTAAGTGTGGGGTGTGACCGATAGCGCGAGAACAGATAAGAAGATAAAGGGTTTGCGCGAGATACAAAACTTCAATATCTCACATTTTCTACTTACGAGTACAAAGCTGCGAACTAGGGGGCAACTGATCTGGATAAATACATAGGCCACCAGGGTTAAGGCCCAGAAAGGGCTCAAGCAATACACAGGCCCCATAACGCGCAATATAGGCATCGCGCAGAAGGACCAAGAAGCGCAATGGCCTTATTGCGCAGGACCGCCTTATGTGACTTAAAAGCTAAGGAAGGATATTATAACAGGATGAGATCCACTGCGTATACTGTCAAACACATGAAAGACAGCTCCAGCTTGCCACCACTCTAAGAAGAACAGACAAATATATAAACCTATAGCCAGAAAGACACCAGCTGAGACAGATAAGTCTGTAGCCCATAACAACTAATAACAAGGCATCTTATATATATATGAATGGTACAAATCCAGGTATGATAATCTGATTCCCATAAAAACATAACATAGACCTAACATTAATACTAACTTGAGCGTCGGAGCATCTTTGCAGGTATCCCCAGTCAGCTCCATTGCGCCTAAAGTGTACACTAACCATCACCTATGCAGTGAACATCATCAGCCCACGAAGTACTGTACACATCCCAAAGCCTTCAACCTTCAACTGTGTGTGATTTAGACTAATTCATACGAGACTGGTCTGATCACTATCATAATCACATTATTTACTAAAAATCGAAATGTTTACAAATAATTTTAAAGTTTTTAGATTAGGAAGCCTCCTAAAGCGCAAAATATATATAATTATGCAACGTTGAAAAGGACAATTATATTATTATTTCCAAAAAAAAGGACAATTATATTAATATATATATATATATATATATATATATATATATATGTATATCAATTATTAATATATAGAATAATAATTATGATATCTAAGTGAACTTCAATATTCACCTTGAAAAGGATGCAACGTTGCACCCAAATTTATCACAAGTGTGTGGAGGGTGGAGACATTTATTGATAAAATAGAGGGTGAAAATATGTGAATTGACAAACATGCACTCCCAATTAACGAGCTGAAAATTGCCATAAATTTGATTGAGATTAGATTTTTAATCGATCTTATTAAATATTTTCTTGAATATTTTTTCCAAGTTTTAATAATTTGACCCCCCAAGAGTAGCTCAATTGACAACTGAACTACCAAGGATTTGATTGAGTCAAGCTTGAGTCAGAATTCAAACCCTGACTCAAGCAAATTCTTGAAAAATCTTTGGAGACAGAGAATGTGCCTCTCTCCTCAAATAGGGGATTAGTCTCATATACTTATGAGTTTTGCCCAATTATTTTAATTTCATCAAGTCATTCCAAAAAATTTGAGTTTTTTATTTTTAAATGTTATGTTGAGTCGAGCGAATTCATTAGGATTGAAAATATCAGTTCCGAATAGGCTTCACCTAGGAAAACAACAATCATCTGTCAACAAGCTTTTTAATATTATCAAGTGAACACTGTATATTTTCCGAAAGAAATAAAAAATTTAAAATCTAACTAATTAACGGATTGCAATTATGTTTAGATGTATAGCTTGAAATGTTTTAAAGAAACTAACTAAAAAAAATAACTATTACTACAACATTCAAGCCACAAAAGTTTATAACTACTTAAAATATTTATAAAAAATACTACATACACAACAGTACAAGTTGGCATAAGCTAAAAATAATGACAAGTGAGTACATGCCAAATTGAATGCTTTTCTGCCGTTTGGTGTCTTCCGCATTTGTTGTCATAAACCAATCAAAACTTCAAACAATAATAAATAATTGAATTCTGCCAAAGAGTAATTAAATTCAAATTTGAAAAGTATGAATGTGACTAAATTAAGTCATCGTCCTTAGACCCACCAGATTGTATTTGCCACACACTTGTTCATCAATAATGAGAATATGGTGAGGACCATCTTACTTCTTAAAACAATAGTAGAAACTTTCTATCTTTGGATTCACTGATTGCCAATGCTAAGTCATATGTCACCAGTGTATTTTTAAATACGCGACAAGGATGGATGAACTTGGACACCCGAATGTCCTATGGCTTCAAACGAATAAAAGAACTGATAAAACTAACATTTTGTGCATTGCATACATATTTTTAAATACATGTAAGAATTTTAAAAATATAAATTGATATATATATATATATTTTTTTTTAAATACTTAAAATTATAAGGCAAAAATATGCATGTATGCATAAATAATTTAGGTAAAATTATTTTAAAATAAACAAAAAAGAATGACATATGATGGTTAAAACTCTTTTGGTGTTTAAATTGGTAGTAAAAATTTGCTCACTTTCTACCAATTAATTAGAGCTAACTATCCATTAAAAAATAGGTCAATTAAATACTCAAGAGATAATGAGGTTACGCGATATTGCCTCAAGTATTGTTTTTTTTATAGACATTTAGATTCACTTCTAGATTAAGGAAAATTTTACAAAATGCTTTTTTATTTTTTATTTTTTTATATTTATCTATTGATTCATTAATTATCCGATTAATTCAATTTGAGTTCGCACACAACTACCGGCCATCAAAATTCTACAAGAGCTATTCAATCCTTGAAGATATGCCTAGGGCGTACGTGTTAAGATAAGGAGGAAGTAGTAATAATTGCCCACCTTTAATGGAGTTTGGGATAACATCCTATGATGGTTTATATGGCAAAAAACGTAGATCATATCTATATTGGCATGTAGTGAGAGAAAGAAACTACAACAAAATATTGTTCAAAAAACTTTAGAGAAAATTAAAATCAATCAAATGATGATAGCTTAATTGGTACCAGGAAACTAAGTAGATAGGTATGAGAACATGTGTTCGAATCTCTCCGGTACCATCTTTGATAAGGATTTAAAGCTTTAATTCCGGAACTCGTCCCGAATCAAACTAGTCGTGAAGTGATGAACCGAATAAAAGATCTCAAAAAAAAAATTAAAACCAACCAGGGATAGGTTACTTACAGCCTAGAGCAGGGAGTGAAATTATTCATATTTTAACCCCGTAATGAGAAACCAATTAGGAAACCTTGTTATTATTTCGGTACCCTTGATCTCAAATATAACATCTTGATTTGAAATTTTAAATTGTAGTGTTTTTATTTGAACTATATATATTAAGGGAAAAATATTTGTTATTTTAAATGACATAAAACTATGTCATTTTAAGAAAGAGATAGATACAAAATAACTTTTTTTATTTAAAATTTAAATTAAAAAAAACTCACCTACTTTCTCTTTCATAATTTTCATTCCTTGTGTCTATCTCTCTACTAAAATGACATAGCTTTATGTCATTTAAAATGACAAACATCAAACTCATGTACTAATCCTTCAAACTTGTGCTTCTTTATGATATTTTTTTAGAGTTTTTTTATTTAAAATGTACTAATTTTGTAAATATACTAATTACGGAATACAGTAACGTGGCTTCCATGTATTAAATCCAGCTCTTTACAAATATACATTCTTTTTTACCCTATTCCATTTGTTAAAATATGTACGCTTTATATATTCAAGATTCTTGATACTCCTTTATCTATAGTAGAAAAAAAATTGGACTCACATGGCATCAATTATAAAAGAGTAAATACTTTTTTCGATTCTCAACAAATTTTATGATACCCGCTTTAATCCCTAGCGAATAAAAAAACTATTCGTGGTCCCTTAAAAATTCAAAGTTGACCCATTTTAATTCTTTTGAGGGATTAATGCGGGTCTTTTTTGAATTTTTGAGGGACCACGATTTCAACTAGATGAGTCCATTTTGAATTTCTTAAGAACCACGAATACTTTTTTTATTTGCTAGCAACTTTATAAAAAGATGGATAGAATAAATGTGATTAAGTGAGTTATTTGTTTCATAAGTGAGGTACATAATTTTTAGTATTACGGGAATACTAAAATATATTTTCCTGTTATCACTCCCACTACTTACGTGAACATTATGTATAAAAAGAAGAACGGTGGAGACTTCAGATACGTGTGTATTAACATAGATAGTGGAAATAATATTTCCTATATTAGAAGCATTAATGGAAATAATGTTCCTTGTGATAGCAGAACATGAGTGAATTGTTTAGGTGATGGAGATATGATCTGTTTCCATATATTGATGAATATCTCAATTGTAAGACCAAGGGAGAGTCACCGTGAGTTGTGTCTGAGGTTGAGAATTAAAGGGGAATGTAAGGCCACAATAACTATGTGGTGGTATTTCAGCAGCGTAATTGCTCTAGAAATATTATGTTGAATGTGTCTTTTCAATGGGCTAAAGTGGGGTATAAATAAGTGAAAAAATTCCTTCGCTACGAGCCATAACCGTTTTTTTCTTGTGAGTCCCACTCTGTGTGTGAGGCAAATACACTTAGCTGATGTGTGAGGTGTGAAGTGTAGGGGAGTAAGATCCTCTATAATAAGAGTCTAAAAATCTTTTTAGGGATGCAATGGTGTGATGTATTATATGAGTCATAATAGATGACCCATTGAATTGGACCAATGTAATGGGTCCAAAACAATGAAGAAATTGACCGCGAAAATGAAGAAATTGACCGCGAAAATTAAATGACATCCATCTGTGACCATATACGTGGCATGGAAAGAAAGAAAAATTCAATTATGCATTTATTGAGGAGGTTGAAATACATGTGGAAGAGGAGGATTGGAAGAGAGAAGTGAGAATTGAGTACTTGAAAGCTTGAAAAGGAGGTGATGGAGCTCCGGAAGGAATAAATCTTTGATGCTATTGTTACATTAAGATTTAGTGCATCTTATCAATGAGAGCATTATACATCATAGGAGAAAAAAGAAATTTGGCAGAGAAAAGAAAATTTCAACTGATATGTAATATTTCTATCGGTGGGATGTACTGAATCTTTGGTACAACAGTAGCATCAAAGATTTATTCCTCTCGAAGAGTCAGAGTCTGTTCTATATGTTCTACCTTTTTTACTCAGTTTTATTCTTTGATTTTGGTGCTAACTACTAATCCAGAGGAATATGAGAGAATTTTCTGTTATGTAAATCTCTGTTCGTTACTAATACCAGATGAGTAATAGTGACATACTTGAGGGATTTGTAATTTTAAATTAATAATATAGAGCACATGTTTTACTCTATCCTATCAAATAGTATAAGAAGTACCAATCTCAAGAGCTTTTTTTTTTTTTTTTTTTGTATACACCAATCTCAAGAGCTTTAAATGGTAAATACACAAATGGAGGCATGAATAGAGGCTGAGAGAAATTTGGGTTATTAGATCATGACGTCAAGAAGGAGTTTGAAAGATGGAGAACAAAGAGCCAAGAGGGATGAACAGTTAGTGTGTGAGAAGTCGTAATGTTCGTAAATCGTAAAGAAGACTCATGGAGAAGGATGGTGATGCCCATCTTCTCATATGATGATGCCTATGGATGGTTCTCAACCATATGGAGCATAATTATTATTTTTATTTTTTTGAAGAATAGGAGATTATTATTAGATTAAGAATAAAGGGACTGTGGATTTAGCTATAAGGTTGAGTCCACACTACAATACTACCCTTGTGAGGTTTGGGCCTGAGTTCAGCAGGCCCAGTGACATGGGAGGCACGGCTAATGAAGAATTTCAACAGAAAAAGAAATACAGTTCTAACCGTGTCTATATATAAGTTCAGGCAATTCCATTTAATATTGATAATGAAGAGCGAGATGTTGACATGACAAATGAAGTAGAAAAGGGAGAAGAATAGGAAACAGAGGGAAGAACTTCACAATTATCTATGATTATGAATAGCCTTATAGGGATGAAAAATTTCAAGTTACGGGGGAACAGTAAAATAAAAAAAAAATGTGGTACTGGTTGAGTGGTTGACTGTCATGCCTCGAGTGTGTGTATTTTTGTTAAAGCGGCTGCACAAATGATTTTACCTATATATATAACTATGAATAATTTCCACTGTCATAATAACACCTGATTGGCAATTTAGATTAGATGTTGCTATTTCTTGTTTATGTATTCTTTTTTGTCTTAATTGTTAGTTATTAGTTGTCATTTCATTAAAAATATTATTTATCTTTCATTATGTATTTAATTTTATATGGAAATTATCTATGCAACGATTTACAACGTTAATTGTATAGCTCGTCATCCTCAAGTGTTGTGCATTTTGTAAGAATTCTCGTATAGCTGTGCTATTTTGGATTCTGTGCAATGTGGATTCCTTTTCCCAAAAATGTTCAAAACTTAAATGTATCTATGTTATATTGTTTTCAATCTGCACAACAATTCACAACGTTGATTGTATGACTCATCATCCTCAAGTGTTGTGCATTTCGTAAGGTACATGTATAGTTATGTTATCTTTTATCATGTGCAACGTGGATTCATTTTCTAAACAAAATTATTTTCTCCTAAGATTTCAAAAAAAAAAAAAATCAAAACTATCTATCTAATAGATTTATTCTAAAATATCTTAGCAACGATTTGCAACGTTAATTATATGGTTTACCATCCTTAAGTGTTGTAAGCTTCGTAAGAATTTACGTATAACTACACTATCGTAAACTCTAAGCAATGATGGATTTATTTTCAAAACAATAATTAAATTTCTCAAAGTTATTTTCAAATATTCAAATCAACCAACAAACAAATATTTTCTACAGAACAACGTAGCCTTAAGTTTCCTATTGCACTCAGTGATTCATTAGAGTGGGACCCTTCTTGTCAAGCCCAAAATAAAATTTTCAAAAATTAGTTTTCTTTCTCAATAATCAATCTTCTTAATACTTTCGGGAGAAATAAATATTTAAAAATTTATCAATAAGTTGCATAATTAATTTAAGGTATCCGTTGTTAAACGGGCGATGTAAGGTGTTGATACCTTCCTTACTCATACTCAACTCCTGAATCCAATTCTATTTTCAAAGACCAATTTTCTTTCACAAAAGGGTTTTTTTTCCAAATAAATCTTGATGGCGATTCCATTATTTTTTAATCTTCAATTTTTCACCGTCACATCGCGATCCAATTGCGACATTTTGACATCGATGTCAAATTAAAAAGTTTGACACCAAATTTTAAATGTCGATTTCGTGAGTCTAACGGTTATAATTATTAATTAATTATTATTTTCTAATAAATTATAACGATTGGATTAGCGGAAATCAACAGTTAAAATTTGGTGTCAAAAGATCGTGTCCAATATATATATATATATATATATATATATATATATATATATATATATATATATACATATAGAGGTAGGATCCTTTGACACTAGTGTCAAATTTAAAATTTGACACCTCACCTAAAAGCCATTAGATCAAAAAAGATCAACGACTCTGATTTGTAAGCATCTGACACCATTGATCTTTTTTGATCTAATGGCTTTAGGTGAGGTGTCAAATTTCAAATTTGACACTGGTGTCAAAGGATCCTACCTCATATATATATATATATATATATATATATATATATATATGGGAAATATTTTCTTGTGTTGCTGGACAAAGTGCTTCTCTTGCTACTCATATATTGATTTTTGAGCTTTTTTTTTTAATTTTTAAATGATCGAACCCACCTTAAAAATGTTTCTGTAGGAAACTTTTATCTCTCTCAAAAAGACACAGAGCTCATTTATACAGCCGTTTTACGTACTGTAACACCCCGTGTATACCCAATTTGTTATCATATCATCGTATTAAGCCATGCTTAATTAAAAAAACGAAATAACTTTTTACTTTCAATTATGACGTCATTATCATTACCAAGTTGAATTACTTAATTCATTTCCAAAAACATTGCTTGTATGTAAATTGCAAGAGACAAATATCTACATTGAATAACCTCATATATAAATTATTAACTGAGTCTCTAGTCACGGAGCTACAACACGTAGGCCGGACAAACCCTGATAGTTTATACATCTAAAATCTAAAAGCATAAAGTCAAGTCAATGTGGCATGGATAATCCCCATGCTCACCAAATAAGGCAACATAGCCAATAGAGTCTTAACACAGTAATCCATAAAGTGAAGCTAAAAGCATAAAGCAATAGACATAATCCAGCATCCAAGCATAATCAGCATAAGCAGGTAAACAACAATCAACTAAGCTCCGGCCTCCTGCCGCCCGAGGTCTCAACCCCCGAGTTACCTGAACCTGAAAATGGTGCCCCAAACGTGGGGTGAGATCTCTAAACAGAAATCTCAGTAAGACAAGGGGTCCTCAAGGATTTCTCCACCCCAAGCTCACTTACATGTGTAATATAAGTTCCAAAAACAGTTTAACAGTTTATACACCAATAATTCCTCTTCAAGTCCTGGTACATCTTTGTGCACTTGCGCCTCTTTAATCTTTTCCATGACCTCATTTTTGACTTGCACTGTTTCCATTTCGAGAAGTGCACCCCCAAACAAAGAGGTCACCGTCAGATCTCGAAACTGCTCAATAATGTCATAGTCACCCAGGGTCAAACTGGATAGACTCACGGATTTCCGACTCAAAGCATCAGCTACCACATTGGCTTTGCCAAGATGGTACTTCAACTCAAAGTCGTAGTCCTTCAGATACTCCATCCATATCCTCTGTCTCATGTTCAGCTCCTTTTGATCAAACAAATACTTCAAGCTTTTGTGGTCACTGAACACGACAAACATCAAGCCATAGAGAAGATGCCTCCAAATCTTGAAAACAAACACAATCGCAGCCAACTCCAAATCATGAGTCGGGTAGTTCTCCTCACGAGGCTTCCACTGCCTCGAAGCATAGGCAATCACTTTGCCCAACTACATCAACACACATCCCAGCCCTTTTCCAGAGGCGTCGGTGTAAATCTCAACCTCCTCAGCAGGATCAGGAAGGACCAACACAGGTGCAGTAGTCAGTCTCTCCTTCAACTCCTGAAAAAATTCCTCACACTCGTGAGTCCACACAAATGGAGTCTCCTTCCAGGTAAGGCGAGTCAAAGGTAGAACTAGCATGGAGAATCCCTTGATGAACCTCCGGTAGTAACCTTCCAAACCCAGAAAACTCCTCACCTCAGTAACCGTCTTGGGCCTCTCCCAATCTAATACGGCCTCAATCTTGTTCGGGTCAACTGCAACTCCTTCTGCAGAAATCACATGCCCAAGAAACTTCACAGACTTAAGCCAAAACTCACACTTCGAAAGCTTAGCATATAGATTTTTCTCCTTCGGCACTTGCAAGACAATCCTCAAGTGCTCAGCATACTCCTCCTCCGTCTTGGAGTAAATCAAAATATCGTCAATGAAGACGATCACAAACTAATCCAGGTACGGCTGGAAAATCCTGTTCATGTAATCCATGAACATTGCGAGTGCATTGGTGAGTCCAAACGGGATCACCAAATACTCATAGTGACCATATCTCAAACGAAATGCGGTCTTCGGGACATCCTCCGGCGTAATCCGAATCTGATGGTATCCGGACCGGAGATCAATCTTCGAATACACACAAGCTCCCTTAAGTTGATCCAACAGATCATCAATACGAGGAAGGGGATACTTGTTCTTGATTGTCACCTTGTTCAATTGCCTGTAGTCGGTGCACAATCGCATGGTCCCATCTTTCTTTTTCACAAAAATGACTGGTGCTTCCCATGGAGACACACTCGGTCGAATGAAGCCTTTCACTGAAAGGTCCTCAATGTGCTTCTTCAGCTCCGCCAACTCTGGTGGCGACATTCGATATGGAGCTAACAAAATAAGCCCCACACCAGGCAACAAATCAATGGAGAACTCTATCTCCCTCTGCGGCGAAAATTCAGTAATCTCCTCAGGAAATACCTCGAGGAATTCCCTCACCACAGGAATGCTAGTGATATCCTCCTGTGTCCCACTCACCAAACCTCCCAACATGACATATCAAAATGCCCCTACACTCAAGGCCCTCCTAACCTGCAGCAATGAAATATAAGGCGGGGAACTGGCTGTGAAATCACACGGAGACATCACCACTCTCTTGGCACAATAATCAATCATCATATATTTTCTGGACAACCAATCCATGCCCAGAATGATTTCCAAATTAGCCATCGGTAACCTAATCAGATCTACCGAGTAATCACGGTCATCACACTGAAACACGACATCTCGATGAACAGTGGTCGTATCACACTTTTCTCCGGTGGTGGTAGTCACCCGCAACGGTGGAGAAAGCACAGACATGGGCAACTCAAGCCCCACGTCAATCGGGTAGCAATGAAAGAATGCGTAGCCCCAGAGTCAAACAAAACATCAACAACAGAACCACCAACTGTAATAGTACCTCTCACAAGGTTCGAAGCTCGGTCCGACTACTGAAGATCCAGTGTATAAACACGCATAGTGGCAGGTGGCACAACAGGTGCCGCTGTAGGTGGAAGGGGAACCATCTGTAATGGAACTGCCTGAACCGTTGCAGCTCTCGTCGTCGATGACGGACAATCTCTGGAATAGTGGCCCTCCTTGCCACACTGGAAACAAATCAACTGGCCTGTAACACACGGCCCCACATAAACCTTCCCACATCCCGTGCATCTGGGAGCAGGAGGTCTAGCTACACTCCCCTGAGTCGTAGTCCTCTTGAACTGATTTGGCGCTTGCTTAGCCGCCAACTGCTTTCCTTTGCCTCTTTCCCCAAACTTCCTATCTCTCTAGGAAGTGGAACTACCAGTTCCCTTCACATCAGCAATCTTGGCCCTCTTGGCCTTACTCACTATGCAGACATCCTCGATGTCCCGACACTGTTGTACCGGTGTCCCAAAATCTCTCAATACAGCACCAGCAATCTTGTCTGCAATATCCTCATTAATTCCCCTGCGGAACTTAGTAGCCAAGAATGTCGGAGTAGGCACAGCCATTCGAAAGTGCGCAAACTTTACCAGCTCATTAAACTTAGGCAAGTACTCGTCAACAGACATCGAGCCCTGCACCAATATGTCAAATTCCCCTTGCTTCCTCTCCTGCGCATCATATGGGAAGTACCTCCCCAGGAAGCAGTCCTCAAAGAATGGCCAAGTCATGATATGACCCTGTATCTCAAAAGCGTGAGCGGTGTTCATCCACCACTCATGTGCATCTCCCTCCAGCATATATGAGGCGAACATCAACGTCTGCGGGTCGGTAAACTGCATAACCCGAAAGATCTTCTCCAACGCCTGTAGCCATCACGCAGCAACAATAGGATCATAAGATCCATCAAAGGAAGGTGGCTTATGCTTGCGGAAAGCATTAAGCCGGTGGTCAATCACATCACCATCCTCAGCAGGCTCCAAGTAGGGTTCCATCACACCAGTAAGGTGACCAGTGCCCCCGACGTGATTCTGGCTATCGTCATGCAGACTAGGTGGAGGCGGTGGTGGTGGTAGCGGTGGAGGTGGTGGCGGTGGGAACTGACCCTCATTGCGGCCAGCCCGCATCTCCTCCAACATGACCCTCATCATGGTCATGTTCGCCAGCCTGTTTGCCTCAAGGACATCTTCAGTGGCCTTCCGGTTCGCCTCTCGAACGGCGTCCATCATTGCCAAGTTGGTCAATCTAGCGGCCTCCTGAAATGCTAGTCTAGCCACCTGCATCTCAGCTAATGCAGACAGGACAGGATCCGGTTGATCCTCGTTCGTCTCTCGGTTTCTCCTATTTATTACCATGACTCTGCACAAGTTACACAAAGAATGAGTTGATCAGGTCCACGCAATGTGGTCACACATGCATCATCATAGTAAAACCCATCAGAGGAAACACACAAGACAGACTCGCAACAAAACATCCTAAGTTATTGCAATACATACAGGCTTTTCCCTAGAAAGTGCTCTGATACCATAAAATGTGACACCCCGTGTATACCCGGTTTGTTATCATATTATCGTATTAAGCCACGCTTAATTAAAATTGCGGAATAACTTTTTACTTTCAATTATGACGTCATTATCATTACCAAGTTGAATTACTTAATTCATTTCCAAAAATATTGCCTGTATGTAAATTGCAATATACATATATCTACACTGAATAACCTCATATATAAATCATTAACTGAGTCTCTAGTCAAGGAGCTACAACACGTAGGCCAGACAAACACTGATAGTTTATACAACTCAAATCTAAAAGCATAAAGTCAAGTCAATGTGGCATGGACAATCCCTATGCTCACTAAATAAGGCAACATAGCCAACAGAGTCTCAACACAGTAATCCATAAAGTGAAGCTAAAAGCATAAAGCAATAGACATAATCCAGCATCCAAGCATAATCAGCATAAGCAGGTAAACGACAATCAACTAAGCTCCGGCCTCCTGCCGCCTGAGGTCTCAATTCCTGAGTTACCTGAACCTGAAAATGGTGCCCCAAACGTGGGGTGAGATCTCTAAACAAAAATCTCAGTAAGATAAGGGGTCCTAAAGGATTTCTCCACCCCAAGCTCACTTAAATGTGCAATATAAGTTCCAAAAGCAGTTTAACAGTATAAGTTCCAAAACCAGTGCAATTCAGCAGATAATCATGTCATGTGTGTTATAACTAATCTACTGGCCAGAGAAATCCAAGAATACGTCTATTACCCACATAGTACGCGCCCATGTCGTACCTGCCCACAGGATCACATCCCTTCTAGGCGAACACCACATACATATCATAGGACATTTGCACTTAATAGCTCAATAGCATTTCAATAAAACAATACATGAAAACACATCATGCAAATAAACCATCCCCCCATGGGACATGGTGGAACCAACAATGGTTAAACTGAGGACACAAAAGCTTACCTTGCAAGCTAACTATCCAAGCGAAGAGTCCAACCAAGAGCCCACACTAGCTCAAAGCCCACAAGAAGCTCAATCACAATCTGTTTGGACCAATATTCATATCAATATTCATATTCTACAAGCATATGACATAAAGACAACGCCTTTTCTTTTACGTTTCATGTCTTTAGGCTTCTCACAAGCCATAAGCCCTTAATCACGTAGATTCTGACTTAGATTAATTATACAGAAGTCCACATTAACCAATCATGGGTCCACAAACCCAAAATACCGTTCTGTCAGAACAGTGCAGGCACAGTCTTGAAATTCTCAGAATATCCGGATATATGTCGGGGTCATATCCGGATATCCATATCCGGATATCGATATCCGGATATGCATATCCGGATATCACAAGACCCCATATCTGGATATCCATATCCGAATATCATATCCAGATATTTCGCAACAGAATACAATTCTGCATTTCGTGAGATATCCTTCCCAAAGGTTGCTCTTTTAGCGATTCCAGAAGCTTAAACATGCATTTCTAGATGTGTTTAACCTTACCCAACCTCAAGTTATTAACTTTAACTTATTACATGCATCAAGGCTTCATTGTTAACTAAGAAAACTCATGCTCAAGGTTGATGAAGCTTACCCAAGCTTAAAACAGAGCAAGAAGGTGCTCATGGAGCTCACTTGTAGCTCCCCAAGTCAGACTACCCCAAGGCCACGAAAATATATAGCAAGGTTGACCCTTTCACCACAAAGTTAAACACTTGAAGCTACCGCAACCAAGGAAAATGCCTCTTCCACAATAACTCAGAACCACAGCCCTTAGAACTCCCCAAACCGAGGCCCAAAGTTCAGAAACAAGGGGTCTGTTTGATTCTTGTTCTTAAAAACAGTTTTTAAAACAAAAAAATAAAAAAATCTGTTTGGGAATAATTGTTTTGCAAAATGCTTCCCAAAACAATGACTCTTTTTTTGTTTTTAAAACCAGAAAACCAAAACAACTTGAGGATGTTCTCCAGCGCTGTTTGCGATTTTTTTTAGGCGGTGGCAAAATCGTAATTATCAGCATATTAATGGCAGTTTCGTAAATATTAGATGGCATTTTTGTAATTCTAAAATTTTATTAATGGCAGTTTCGTAAATATTAGATGGCATTTTTGTAATTCTAATATTTCATTAATGGCATATTTGTAAATAATTACAACTTCTTTATAACTTTAATTTAACTACACTCAAACAAGTTTTTTTGTTTTTTTACTCTAAAAATCAGTTTTAAAAATTCATATTTAAAACAGTTTTTGAAAACAAAAAAACTAAAACACTTTCATACACACCCAAGGTCTCTAATCCACCCCCTAAGGCTTTATCTCTCACACATAAGGAGGTTTGATGAAGGAACCAAGAGGAAATGTGGTCTCTTGGCTCACAAGTGAAGGAAGGAAGGTGGTGGCCGATGGAGGCAGCAAGCTTCAACAAAGGTTCACATAGGATTAGAGTATGGCCTAGGGTTTTGGGCCAAACATGCATATTTATAACATTTTAAGTCTTAAGCACACAATATTAGCATTAATAACTACGCTTAGCATTTTAATCCCAAACTAAGGGTTTTGAACCTACTCATTTTTCTAAGATTTTTCATATTTTTATTTTATTTTTCGCAGTACTTTTTCGGTACTCGCTTTTACATAACCAGTATCAGTTCTGGCACCAGTTCTCATTAATTCGACTTGAAACTTATTGTACTAGTCCTATATATTTTTCTAGGAATATTCATGCACTTATTATAATTTTCTGGGATACTTCATCAGTATACATTTATACCGAGGAGCAGAACTGGTATCTGCACTTTTCGTCAGAAAAGCGACTTTCAACATTATTACTCATTTACCATAATTATTTAAGCCTTCTCATAATTATTAGAGTCAATTATGGAATTATTTCCTAATTCTCATATTTATTTAATTTAATTTCTTAATTTAACGATGCGGGTTCTTACACGTACAGTAACGATATGTGTATGGTTATGATTCTCCACATTTAATGCTTTCATCCTTTGTATGATTATGATTCCCCGCATTTAATGCTTTCATGTATATATATGACAAGTATTTGATTGCTGCACGAACAGCAGCTGCAGAAATGTAAACCTCACACACACACATATATATATATATATATATATATATATATATATATATATATATATATATATATATATATATATAGGTAAAATCATTTCTGCAGCTGCATTACGTACAACAACGACAAGTGTATGGTTATGATTTCTCACATTTGATGCTTTCATCTTTTGTATGGTTATGATTTTCCACATTTAATGCTTTCAAGTATATATACGACAAGTATTTGATTGCTGCACATACAACAACTACAGAAATGTAAATCCCATATATATATATATATATATATATATATATATATATATATATATATATAGGGCTTATCGTTTCTCAAGCTGCTTGAGACAATGTTATCTCCGGCTACTACATCATAACCGTACAAAGATGGATCAATAGTGATAAAGGAAGAGAGAGAAAAAGAGAATCATAACCATTCAAAGCTGAATCAATTAATATAAGAAAATAAATAAACAAAACGACGTAGTTTTGGAGTGGCCGAAGATAAACTTATCTCAAGCAGTTTGAGAAATATTTTTCCTATATATATATATATATATATATATATATATATATATATATATATATATATATATATAGGGGTAAGATATTGTAACAACCAATTAAGGTTATTATCAATGTTACTACCAATTAATTTCACCGTTATTTTTATTTCAATTTTTGTATGGTTATGATTCCCTATATTTAATGTGAAAGATTAAATATGCGAAATCATAGTCATACAAATGTGAAAATAAATATAAAATATTTAATGTGGGGATTTATAACCATACAAAGATGGAAATAAATATAACCGTTGAATCTATCTAACAGTGAAATTGATTGGTAGTAACATTAGTAATAACACTAATTGGTTGTTGCAATATCCTTCCCCATATATATATATAGACATATACATATTTATATCTATATATATATATACATATATATACGGTAAAATTATTTCTGCAGCCGCTTTACGTACAACAACGACATGTGTATGATTATGATTCCACACATTTAATGTTTTCATCCTTTGTATGGTTATGATTCCTTGCATTTAATGCTTTCAAGTATATATATGGCAAGTATTTGATTGTTGCACGTACAGCAGCTGCAGAAATGTAAACCCTTATATATATATATATATATATATATATATATATATATAGGGCTTACCGTTTCTCAAGCTGCTTGAGATAATTTTATCTCCGGCTACTAAATCATAATCGTACAAAGATGAATCAATGATAATATAAGAAGAGAGAGAAAAAAGGAATCATAATCATTCAAATGTGAATAAACTAATATAAGAAAATAAATAAACATAGGGTAGCCGGAGATAAACTTATCTCAAGTTGACGGAGAAATATTTTTCTCATATATATATATATAATATATATATATATATAAGGATTACTTTTTCTACAATCAATGTAGATAACGTATTTACATTGAGTCCAAAACGACGTCATTTTGAGGCGAAAATCAATGTATCTTTCTCTTTATAATTTATTTCAGGGTTCTAATAGACTTTTTCATTATAATTTTTTTATTTTTCAACCTAAAACGACGTCATTTTAGGAGCGAATGTAGATAACTTATTTACATTCACTTTAGAAACATTAAAGCCATATATATATATATATATATATATATATATATATATATATAATGATTAAAATAAAGTGAATAAAAAAATATATAGTTGGTAAAAATATTTGAATTTCGTCCTATAATTTTTAATTTCTTTCTGGTCGCATCAAAGGATGATGCTATATGGAAGCGTGTCCCACTAATAAATTTATATAATTATTTAATGTGAAAGAATAATTAGCTGCATATGCGGATATGATAATATTTTATTTATTTTACTTGATTATGATAATAAAATAATTACGTCTAATTGATTAAATTGGATATTTAAATTAATTATTTTGATTAACTAGATTCTTGTTATTTATGGGAACGAATTTTAATTTTAATTTAACCAAGTATTAAAATTTTCATAAATTGATTAAAAGTATGTTCGAATATGATTTTATTTATATTTATTAATTTTTTTAAATATAATTTTTAAAATTTAATATTCAAAGTAAGAGAATTATAAGACTTATTTAAATATAATTAGATTTATAGTTATAAACACTTTATATATTTACAACAATGCCACTAATAAAGTTTCATAATTACAAAATTATAGCCGTAAAGAAATTTAAATTTTAAAAAATAATGAATTTATTTATGAAAGTGACATTAATGAATTCTTTTTATTTTTTGGTAAATGAATGAATTCTTATAATTAAGAAATTGTCACCATAAAAATAAATTTTTGAAAATATTCCTAATTTATTCTCCTTTTATAATTTTAAAAATTAAAAAATAATTATTGTTTTGGGAATTAACTTTGTAAAATAATCATTTTCAAACAATGTTTTAAAAACTAAAAAACTTGCTTTTAGAAATAGAACGACCTTCGGAGTGACTGGGTGATTAAGAGTCCGTTTGTTTGAGTTTATCAAAAAAGTAATTTTTATCTCTTTTTTATTTTAGAAGTGTTTTTTATAAAAGTTAAAGTTATTTATATTTTTATAAAAATATTTAGTTTTTGAAAAAAATTTTGACTTTTGACTTTTACTTTTCTTAAAAGTTAAAATTTTTAGCTTCTGGAAAAAGTAAGTTTTTGGCTTTTTTATGACTTCTGCTTTTTTTAAAAGCAGACGTCCAAATGAACTAAAAATGAGAATTGCTTTTTTTCTTGAAAAAAAACAGCTTTTGAAGAAAAAAAGTCTATCCAAACAAGCCCTTAGGGAGCGTTTGGTACGAGGTTTTTTTTTGTAGGATTTCTGGAAAATTGAATTTTTCTAAATTTTAAATTTTTGGATATTATCGTAAACTGAACGTGAAAATCATGTTTCTAAAAATCGAGATTGTCGGACAAAAAAAAATTTCTCCTGTATTAAACGTACCTTAGTGTGTTTGGAAAAAGCTTCATTTAGATTCTCTTGACCCAATGCGTGGTGTAGTACTGTGGATATGCCTTGTTTAAAAATACTTCAGATCTTCAATCAGTTTCTCAAATTTATGTGTTGTGTGTAATACATTCAAGTCCAATAACTAGTTTTAACTTGTGCAATACCGTTCTCTATTTTTTCCTGTAGAGCAAATTTTAACATTTCTTTATTCCTATCATATTTTAATTGAATCCTCTGCTTAAGTAGGTCACATAGAAGAGCCTTGATAGTTTCTTGGTCTTCTTTTAAAATAAGCATGCAAGACAAGAATTTTTTATTTTATTTTATTTTGGTGCATATATTTTGATTCCCGGATTCGATCCTATAAATTTCCTGAATTTGAAACGTGATGAGTTCGAATTCGAAAAATAACTTCTTTGCAATTTAAGTTACTAATAAGGATTATGCTCACCTCATCTTTATTAGTACGGATTTAATGAGATTTTTTTTTTTTTTAATGAATATCAACCATAAGACACACAAATGAAACAGAAACAACAGCTAAAATAATTACTATTTGTGGGACAAAATTGAATGAAATTCTTTCTCTAATATTAAATTACATCAGGGATCTATGCTGCATAATTTTTTTAGTATGATTGAGCCACCATCTACTCTTCCCAATGATTTATTGGTGAGGCAGAGGAGTGGTAAATGTTCTAACTACTATCTATGAATCATCAATTTTAACTGGAACTGGTTTCATCTGGGGAATGGCTTTCCTCTGTATCGTTATTTTCTTTGTTGATGACTTGGTCTTCCTCATCTTTTACTTTTGATTTCAACAAATGGGGCTTGAGTTTGTTTACATCAGACTGTTGAACTGGTTTTAGAAAAAATTCTTTAGCTCCATCTTCTAGGCATCTGATCAAAACAAAAATTAATTTGTCAGATTTGAAGTTTATTCATGTGATGCACTCAAATTTATGAATTTAAAATTTCATGATAATGTTATCTGGACTGGATATTAGGATGCAATTTCCCTCACCTGTTGATTCTTGATGGTACATCCTCTGATGACATAATCACCACTGGTATGTCTATTTCAGATTCCTGCAAAATCAATAAACTTTAGTCATTTTTCTAGCATAAGATAGAGAAGATACAAGCTATTGAAGGTTATTATGCCCATCACAAAAAAAAAAAAAAAAAAAAGGTTTGAGATTTGTTTCATTGAAAATTTGGCCAATTTCCAAGCTCGGATGTGATAGAGTTATATAAAAAAATGTTTTTTGAAAATATGTATCACATTTATTTCTGAATCCGATCCCATCATTTCAAATTATTAACTGAATTGGGGGGAAAAGAATTCAAATTCAGTATATAATTTGGCAAAGTTCAAATTTTGAAATTGTGCAGAAACTAATGGAATTTTTTTTTTTATGAAATATAAAGTAGATCAATCACATAAAGATGTGACAAAGTCTTTTTATTAGTCTTTAAAATATCCCAGGAATTTACCTTGATCTTTCTCATCAGATCATAGCCTGTCATTCCAGGCATGCAGTAATCAGTTATGATCAGGTTTACTTCTACATTCTGCAAAAATAAATAAGAGGAATGAGATCATAGATCAAAATAAACTTCCACTAAAAAGAGATTAAACCATATATGTATTAGTATTGAGTAATTTAACAAAAGAATTAAACCTGATTGGTTTTTGGAGCAAAAGAGGGAGGCTCTTCATTCCTCTGCTCATCTTCAACCAAACCAAGAAACTTCAAAGCCTTAGTACCAGAATCCACTACAGTAACTGCAATCACAAAACATACAAAAAAGAATTAGCCATCAAATTAAGTAAACCAAAACAACCCCTTCAAAATTGTAACTTGAAAGACCAAACAAGCCACATAATCATTTGACTTCTACAATCATATTGCAGCATAACAATCTAACATAAAAAGAAGAGAAAAAAAAAAGTACCATGAAAGGAAGAGGTTTTAAGGAGCCTTTCAATCAACATTCTGTCAATAAGACTATCATCAACAGCCAAAACATGAAACTGGGACTCAGCAACTATACCCATAACTTGAATGATGATGTGAAAGTGCAAGCAAAAACAAAAGTAAAATGACAGAAAAAGAAGGGAAAGAACAAGGGAGAGGAATAGAAAGATGAAGAGAGTGATGAAGGAGAATGAGACATTTAAAAAGGGTGCACATCATGATCAGAAAGATACAAAATCCTCTTAGGAAATCTGACAGTTTGGAAAGCAAGATCCGACAGATTTCATCCAGAATCTACCGGATCTTCTGGGTTGGTTTTTGAATTGAAAAACAAGCAAAGAAAGTGCTGTTTATTGTACCAAACTTCAAATCTGACTTATTCATTATTATTCTATTTGACCCTTTTGCTTATAATTAAAAGACAAAACTATTGGGGTGTGCTATACTGTTCTCTTTACCTCATTGGCCTTTTCACGAGACCTGAAGGTCATTGTTTAGAGTCATATTTTCTCTATTCCATTCCATGCACGTGCATGGACCAAGCTTTGCATTTAGACCCACCCACTAGTACAATTACAAGCCATTACATTGTGTAATTTTTTTGCATATTAATTAACATTTGTCTTTTGTCTAATTTTAAGAGCCAATATTGACCAAAACCATCTAGAATTTTCAAACCCCTCAAACAAATTCTGTTGTTTTGTTGAAACATTCCACCCTTTTAGTTTTTTTATTCACTCAACGTGCTACTTGATTTGTTTCTCGTTTTCGAACCATTTTTTTGAATCCAGAGCATAATTAAATTAATTAGAGTGAGAAGGAATTTAATTAAAAAATGATATAGTAACAAGTCATGGTTTTCCAAAATTATCCTCCCAAATTAGGTAGTCTTAAAACGACATTTTTTTATCTTCTTTGTCTCAAAGTCAGCACTGTTCTGCATTAGCATAACGTTGACTTTCAACCTCTGCATCTTTTATCTCATTTTTGTTCTCAGGGGTCAATTTTTATTTTAAAAGATATCATCGGAACATGATCATTTGAGCAATTAAACAATTGAACATTTTTGACATTTTTGATTTTTTTATGCAAATCATCTGACAGCTAAGAAAGAAAAATAACAATCTTTTTCTTTAAAAAAAATTATTGGTAATGTTGGCAATATATTCTTTAATTTTGGTCAGTAATTAGGATATGTCAGAAATAGTTATGAAAAACGCATGATTGGCTATATTCGAATTGCACGATTCAATACCTATTATCAAGTGAACGATTCGTATAATATGACAAATCATATATGATTTTAAATGTACGATACATGTATAATAAATGTGATTCGGTGTCTCTTATTATACGAATCACAATATTTAATTATTTGTTCTTTTTTTTCTTTCATCCATTCTCATAAAAGAAATTAAAAGTGAAATGAACATAAGTTGTTAAATCAAAATAACGCCATTAAATTCACCCTATTTTATTATTAATTCCATCATTGTCTTGTTAAATAGGGATACACTCATCATTTTATGCATCTTATATAGCTATTCAATTCCTATATTTTCATTTTATAAAATAGAGGTTCATATAGTGAGTCACTTACTCTATATGCATTTTATTTTATTCAATTAGTTTATGTGATTCAATTATAATTTATGACTCATAAATCTTTGTTTTGAGATTTGTGATCAAGGTATTTTGTCAATTTTAATTACGACTAAGCTGGCAATAAAATTTTGGTGAATAAGTTGCCAATAAAATATTGTTCGATCCACCGCCGATTAGGTTTACTGTCCAATCTTTTAAGGTTGTTGGTTTGTTATGTTTTTAATATTCTTTTGTTTAACAACTATAAATTTGTTGGTTTAACAATCAGAAATTTGAATAGTCTTTTGTTTTTCTAATACTTGTTATTTTTTCTCTTTAATTTCAGGAGGAGCCAATGCTCCCCTCGTATAAAAGTGGCACCGCCACAGATTATTATGAGTGCTATGAGGTACATTTTCTATATAAATAACATTACCATATAAAATAAAATGGCATTGAGTTAGGACAAGGAGAATAATCCTATGTAGAAAAGAATTGATACTACATTTTTGTAATGATAATACAGAAAAAGAAAGCTAATCAAACCAACTCTATTGACCAATAAACAAATGCTTTGCAAGTTGCATGAAAAGGAAACAAGGAGATTGTGATATTATGGTTGTGGAGATCAGCTATGTTAACTACTTGTTAGCCTCCCATCAGATCCCCATTACAGATATTGTGACTCAGCTGCCACCTTTCCTTAGTGAGCAGACCACGTGACCATATATTATATGGGTTTTATGTTTATCATGTAACATGATATAACATCACTTTCCTACACACACATTAAAGAGGTGGGGTCCACATGTTTTTCTTTCTCTTTCATCATTCCACTTTCTCTCTCCATTTTTGTGTGTGTTGAAACAACACTTAAATCATGTAGCATAACACTAATAAAACCCATATTATATATATCTCACATATTCAATTTTGATCATTTATCTTTTATGGATTGGTTGTTGGTTGTTGCTGATGTTATTTGGACATTGCAAGGAGAGTGCTTGATTTGAAGCATGATGGGCATAGGAATAAAAGATAACATGATCTTGCTATGTGAAAGGTGTATAGTAAGCAGTTTTAATTTGCATTTGTAAGAGATTGATTAAGTGGGGGTAAAAAAATAACTTAATGCACGTTAATACTTTTCTTACTGTTTGGAAGCTTCCGGGGGTTTAGAATGAATGGTATTGTATTGTTTTGTTTGTGTCAACCTATTTGAATAAAGGAGGGAGCTAGATTTAGGAGATTAACTATAAGCAATCGCCAATGATATCATTGTCTTTTCCTTACGCGGTAATAGGAATTGAAAGTTATTATTTTGGACCAACACACAAGCTCAACCTATTGGGCCAATCTTTAAGGCCCATATAAGGGGTTGCACTTCTGTATTCCTAAAGCGAGGCAAATATAATCTCATCACATTGAATTTCATTCCCTTGGACAGGCACCTCATGCATCACAACTAGTGGAGTTATAATTCCATCACACTCCTTATTAGAGAAGATTTTTCACCTATATATACCCCTCATTATTGCGAGGAGAGATATTTTGCACACTAGTTTATTGAGTTTTATATTTTACCAGAAAGCCCTTTGGGCTTTAGTGCATGAGAAAAGCCCAAAGGTCAAAGAATTCGGATTTCTTGATACCCATATAAATATTCCAATTTTGGTCTGCACAAGTCAAATCAAAAAGTGAAACCATAGAGTAGCCACATACTCCTCCCTTTCCACTTGCCTGAGAAAATAGTGTAAAAGATTCTTTCATCTAATAGCCGCCTTTTGTGAAAAGATTGTACAATGGCCATTCTCTATAAGGATACACAGAAGCAAGGAATCACAACACTGGACAAAGGATACTTCACGTGTCTGTGCTTGATAACACATATTTTGTTACACTTATTTATTATTCTTGGTTGGTATTTTTACGATTTATTTGAATTAAATAAAGGTCTCTTGGGTCAAATTAGAATTTTAGATTTTAATTGGGTTTAATTGATTTTCGTCATAATTTTTCAAATTTACACTACTTTCGTATCTTGGCCATATCTCACTCTACAGATGTCCGATTAACTCCGTTCTTGTTGCGTTTCCCCGTTAACAGAAAGGGATACAATCGCTATTTCAGCTACTGAAGCCCAATTCGGACGAAAATACGGTCAAAACCTGAGCCCAAGATGACGAGTTTTTGCTGGAATCTTATTTTGACATTTGGACTTGTAAATCAGATTAGAACCTGATGTGTTTAGGGCCCAAGGCCATGTTTTAATATTTTATTTTATTAAGTTTTTATTTTATGTATGGGCCGAAGTGGTGAAACCCTAACCTGTTCTGAATGTGGGTTATTTAAGGGAAACGTTAGGAAACCCTTCGGCAGTTAGATTTTGGATTAAACAATTGTTCGAAGTTTTTCTTTGAAATTCAAGATTCTGCACTCTTTCCTTTTCATCTTCTTCTTCTTCTCTTATTTTATTATGAATGACGTTTAATCTCGCGATGCTAGGCTAAACACCTTTAATCAATATAAGGTTAAAGGTTCGTTGATTTATTTCAGAGGATCTGTTTTTAACTTTTTAAATCAGTTTCATTTTTTTCCACTTCAGGTTGAATATCATGCGATTGTAGATATTCAAACTGAATAATGCGATTGCATTCTATAAGGGAAAATTGATCATTAGATTTAATGGTCAGATTAATTTACCCGATGAACATAAGTTGAACAGATCAAAACTACTGAGATCGTATAGCTGAGATAGATACTGTATTCAACCAAATGCTAGACGATAGTCTAGGGTTTCCAATTGAATTTGAGGATTCCGAATTCGATTGGGGTTAATCACAAATTGATAATTATAATCTTTTAATCCAACGACGAAATAAATTAATGAATCCTGATTCCTAAGGTTGATTGCTTTTTAATTATGATTTTTTAAATCTCTTTTTCAAATCTGTTTTTATTTAAATTTCAAATCAACAAACCCCCTCATTCCTTTTATATTCTATTTTGCAAGAGCGTTTCTGATTTCTAGCAGGTTCTTTGGGAGACGATCCAAGTTGCCCTATCACTACAAATCTAAGCTCGGTAATTTGCGTGGGTTCGACAGCGCACGTCAAATTTGGCGCCGTTGCCGGGGACTCTGCACGTCAATAGCGTTCTTTCTCTTTCCCTTTTCTTTCTCTAATTTTTCTGTTTTCTTGTTATTCTTGTTCTTCTTGTTGTTCTTGATCTTCTTGATCTTCTTGTTCTTCTTTTTCTTCTTCTTTTAATTTTTGTTTTCTGCAATTTTTGTTTTTGTTTTTATTTTCCAAATCCTTTTAATTTTCGTTTTCTGTTTCTGTTAAAAAAAATTATTTTGTTTTTGATTTATCTGTTTTGCATATTCGTTGTTTATCTGTTTCTGTTTTGCATTCTGTTTCATTTTCTGTTTCGTTTCTGTTTCATTTCTGTTTCTTTCTCCGTTTCATTTTTTTTCTTTTTCGTTATTGTTTGCATCTTGTTCGCATCAATTCTGCATATGTTCCTCTTCTGCATCTGCATTTTGTGTGCGTTCTGTTTCGCCTTGTTTTTCTTTTCTGTTTGAGCAGTCTGCACATTTTTCTTGTTGCTGCGTTTGCATTTGTCTGTGTTTTTGCATCCGTAATCTGCACCTTTTTTTCGGCATCAGAATTTGCATCTGCAACTGTATCTTGTCTCAGTTTTTATTTTTTCTGCATTACGGTTTATGTTTTTGGGCAATTTTGGAAAATCGGCCAGACTTCTGTCTAAGAGATTGGTTTCAGGAGTTCTATTCCCAAAGGAATTCGACCTTCTTACTATAATCAATCTTAGTGTTCTGATTACAGAATGGATGATTGCTGTAGCATTGTGACTGCATTCTGGTGAAACTGCAATATTAGAGAATTGATCCTAATCTACTTTGTTACTTGACTTCTCTGTTCTTGAGTGCATTCTTAGTTTACTTTTTCTTTGCTTTTAGTTATTAGTCAGTAGTTAGAATTATTTTAGTCCTTAGTTCTTAATTCATAAAACTTTCATATATATTGTTACTTTTATTGCTTCACATTGATCCCAACTTTATAGTTTTCTTCGTGGGAACGATATCTGGACTCACACATCCACTTTAATACTTGTGACACGTGCTCTTGCGTTAATGTGTGATTGATAAAAGGGTTACACAATTGCGCAACACTCACTCAGATGTAAATCAACAATATATTACAACAACCAAAGAGGGATAAAGCAATGGATTTAGTGAAGTAGGGATGCATAGGGAGTAAAAATATGATGAAGCTGGAATGGTCAATGCCAAAGCCACGCAACATCCGGCCTATTGGCCTCGGCATATAGCCTTCGGGTTCTCATCCAAGGAAATGTTCCAAGAACATCAACCAAGGCACCCTCCATCCATATACACCCGAGACATTCCTACAGTGCTCTTCAACGGATAACAACTCCATGACCCTAGGTCAACTAGAGCTCCCTCACGGAGACCTATCCAGTGGAAGTCGGTAACGCCCGAAGGCAATAGTCTACTGGCCAGAGACACGATACATCCTATGTACCCACTATACATACATATGTGCATGAGCATGTTATAACACATTATCAACATACACCTCCAACCGCTACCCCTAAAGGGTATGGTGGAGCACAAATGAAGATTAACCCCAGTACCAAAGGATTACCATATGGAAGTTGTAAGAACCCGCACCGTTAATTAAGGAAGTCAATTAATTAATTATGAGAAATTAGGAAATAATTCTATAATTGACCCTAATAATATAAAACTTAAATAATATTGGTAAGTGATTAATAATGCTGAAAGTCGCTTTTCTGACGAAAAGTGCAGATACCGATTCTGCTACTCGGTATAAATGCGTACCGATGAAGTATCCCGGAAAATTATGAAAAGTGTGTATATGTCACTAGAATAATATATAGGACTTGTAAAATAAGTTTCAAGTTAAAATAATGAGAACTGGTGCCAGAACTGATATTGGCTATGAAAAAGCGCCTACCGGAAAGGTGCTGCGAAAAAAAAAATAAAAGTATGATAAATCTTAGAAAAATGAGTAGGTTCAAAATCCTAAGTTTGGGATTAAAATGCTAAACGTAGCAATTAGTGCTAAAACAGTGTGTTTAAAATTTAATGAGTCTATATATAGGTGCGCACAAGTTTCTAGGTCAGAAACTTGACATTCTCTACGTGAGAATTTGCTGAGTGTGAGCTGCCACCCTTGCCACCACCTCTCCTCCACCTTTTGTGAGCCAAGTTTCCAGCTTTTGCTTGATTCTTTCCCTCTTTCCCTTTGTAAACACCTGTGAGCAACATTGTGAGGGTGAGGGGTAGCCATTTTCTGAGTGTCCAGCCACTTTGGGTTGGAGTTTGTGGGCTGACTTCTTAGTGTGGGTGGTGGAAGCCATTGTCATGGCATTTTGAGGTCCAAGGACTGACCTTTGTGAAGAAAGAAACCACCTTTGTTTATCATTTTCGTTTTCTTGAGAAGTCAGAACTTTGGGAGCTTCAAGTGAGCTCCAAGAGCACCTCTTGCTTCTGTTTTGAAGCCTTGGGTATGTTCCTTAACTTGATCATGAGTTTTAATGGGTTAAACAAGTAACCAATCAGTATATGAACTTAAAAGAGAGTAAAAATGCATGCTTTAACGTTTAGAAGTGTTAAAAATGGAACCTTAGAAGTGATATCTTCGCGAAATGCAGAATCATCCGGATATGGATATCCGGATATTGATATCCGGATATGGGCTCTGTGATATGTGGATATTGATATCTGGATATTCCCCCGACATATATCCGGATATTTTGGGTTTTTGAAGAACAGTAGTTGCATTGTTCATACAGAAGGTTGTTTTGGGTTTGTGGACCCTAGATTGATGAAGTGGGACTTCTGTAATGATTAATCTAAGTCAGAATCTAAGTGATTAAGGGCTTATGGCTTTGTGAGAAGCCTAAAGATATAAAACGTAAAGGAAAGGCGTTGTCTTTTTATCGTATACTTGTTGAGTATGATTATTGATATGATTGCTGGTCCAAACAGATTGTGATTGTGCTGTGTGTGGACTTTGAGCTTGGTTGGATTCTTGGTTTGGATAGCTAGCTTGAAAGGTAAGCTTTCGTGTCCTCAGTTTAGCCATTACGTAGTTCCACCATACCCCATGGGGGAATGGTTTATATGCATGATGTGTTTTCATGCTTTGATGATTGGAATGCTTTTGAACTGTTAAGTGTAAGGGCCTTATAATATGCATGTGTTGTTCCATCTAGACGGTAAGCCTGAGTATGTGGCGTCATACAATACGGTGATTCTGTGGGTGGGTGCAAGTGGCGTCTTCCACTGATTGTAGGAAATAGACGTATATCCTGCATTTCTCTGGCCAGTAGAATATCTTGACACACATGACATGGTTATCTGTTGCATTACACTGACTTTGGAACTTATATCATATACCTGCTTTTGAACTTATATTGCACATGTAAGTGAGCTTGGGGTGGAAGATCCTTGAGGACCCCTTGTCTTACTGAGATTTCTGTTTAGAGATCTCACCCCACGTTTGGGGCACATATTTCAGGTTCAGGTAATGCGGGGGTTGAGACCTCTAGCGGCAGGAGGCCGGAGCCTAGCTGATTTTTATGTTGTTATGCTGCTTATGTTGAATGTTGGATTATGTCTATTGCTGTTATGCCATTAGCTTCATTCTGCTTTATTATTATGTTGCGGTTGTTGAGACTATGTTTGGCCTTGTTGCCTTATTTGGTGAGCATGAGGATTGTCCATGCCACATTGATTGACCATGTCTTAGTTTAGATTTGAGTTGTATTAATGTATCAGGATATTGTCCGGACTACGTGTTGTAGACCCGTGACTTAGATACTCACTTATTTATCTATGAGGTATTTCAGTTAGCTGTCTCTTGCAATTTACATACAGGCGATGTTTTTATGAAATTGATTAAGTAATCAACTTTGGTAAGTTTAATGACGTCATAATTGAAAACAAAAAGATATTCCGCATTTTTAATTAAGCGTGGCTTAATACAATGATATGTTAACAAACCGGGTATACACGGGGTGTTACAGAAGCTCCCTCTTTAGGTAGCTGCAAATCAATATACAACCGAGCTTGGTCCAACCAGAAATGCCTACACACAGGTCATTCCCATTTCAATTATAACCAAATAAAAACATACACATGGTTATTCAAGCATTCATGTAATTTGCCATAAACACTTACCACAATCCCTTTGGTCAAGGACCAAAGACAACCCACCAAACTCATCGTTCCAAGTTCACGTCCATGGGAGGCAACCTACAATGATCGCACAAGGATCATCAACACAATGGTGCAACCAATCAAAATACAAAGCACCACAAGCCCACCTACACACACCATGATTCGGCCAAATGGCCCAAAATACCTAGCCATGTTCTTAATTTTATTTCAAGCTTCCAATAGCTTCCTAAGCTTACCACAACATCAAACCAATTCCTTAATTTCACTCAATTACCATTCAACATCATTTTTCCAAAATTTCCTCCTTTAGGCCAATTTCTACACTTAGACATATCCAATGATTCCACTTCCAATTCACATGCATCAAACTTACATACAACCTATTTAAACAAAATTCACAACCACACAACACCAATCACATGATTTTTACATCATCTTTTCATTACTTTCCATTCATGGCCGAATTCTTCATGCTTGTACACACATCATACAATCCTATAATTAACTCATACAAATACTCCACAACTCAATTACACAATCCTACAATCATTCCATTTCACAAAGTCTTGAATTTCCATCATGAATTTTGCCTAAGTTATCAAACATTTCATCAATAATTTTTATGAGTTCAATCACTATAAAACATCATTTTAAAACACTTTCATCTAATACACATTTTCAATTTGAGGTCCCCAACCCTATAAATCACACATGCAAGCTCTAAGGTTCATGAAATCAAATCCAATGAATCAACCAATGAAATGCCTTGAAACTTACCCATAATCAAGGCCTAAGACTCCTCTACACAATATCCAAGCATTGGAGGATCAAACCACTGCAAGAACATCAAAATCCCCACCAAAGCCGCGAACATCAGTCGTGATTTTCTTCCAAATTAGTGAGTTTCAAGCCTTGGAAATACCATGGTTGTGTTTAGGAGGTTGTTTACTTAAAGTTTGATGTAGTGAAAGTTGTGTTTTGGTGGAGTATTGATGGTGTTTGGAAGAGGAGGAGATTTGAAGAAAAACTTGCATAAATGGGAGGGAGGGCCGGGGGTTGAAGAGAGAGAATGGGAGGAAGAGGATGATGAAATAGTGATTTGGCCATGTGGCATAAGTCACTTAAGTGGGGTGGGTCCTGTAACACCCTGTGTATACCCGGTTTGTAAATATGTCATCGTATTAAGCCACGCTTAGTTAAAAATACGGAATAACTTTTTTTTTTTCAATTATGATGTCATTAATATTACCAAGTTGATTACTTAATCCTTTTCATAAAACATCGCTTGTATGTAAATTGCAATAAGGCTAAATACACTGAGTAACCTCAATATATAAATAAGTGTGAGTATCTAAGTCACGGTACTACAACACGTAGTCCGTACCATAATCCTAATACATTAATACAACTCTAATTCAAAAAAATACATAGTCAATCAACGTGGCATGAGTAACCCTCGTGCTCACCAAATAAGGCAACAAAGTCCAACAGAGTCTCAACAACAACAAAATAATAAATATAAAGCAGGTTAGCACCCAAGCATAATCCAAGCATAACATCATAACGCATAAATATCAACTCAGCTCCGGCCTCCTACCGCCCGAGGTCTCAACCCCCGAGTTACCTGAACTTGAAATATGTGCCCCAAACGTGGGGTAAGATCTCTAAACAGAAATCTCAGTAAGGCAAGGGGTCCTCAAGGATTTCTCCTTCCCAAGCTCACTTACATGTGCAATATAAGTTCTAAAAGCAGTAATATAATGTAAGTTCCAAAATCAGTGCAATGCAGCAGAATAATCATGTCATGCGTGTCAACTATTCTACTGGCCAGAGAAATGCAGGATTTACATACGTCTATTATCTACATTTGTGCAAGATGCCACTTGCACCCACCAACAGAATCACCCTATGGCATGTCTCCTACATACACAGGCTTACCGTCTAGGTGAAACAACACATGCATATTATAAGGCACTTGCACGAACAGCTCAACAACATTTCAAATATAAATACATGAAAACACGTCATGCATATAAACCATCCTCCCATGGGGTATGGTGGAACCAACAATAGCTAAACCGAGGACACGAAAGCTTACCTGGCAAGCTAACTATCCAAGCCAAGCTCACACTAGCTCAATACCCACAAACAGTATAATCACAATCTGTTTATACAATAATTAATCATCAATAATCATTGCTCAAGATTCTATTAAGTGATTAAAGCTTTCCAACTCATTTTAAGTCATTTCTGCAGGAGGTATTGGAATACTCCTCGATGAGTACTCAAATACTCTATATCTCCAGAAAGAATCTGAATACTTTCACTTAAGTATTCGAATACCACACGGTATCCGAGTACTTTTTCCCTAGTATCCCAATACCTCCAGGTATCTGAATACAATTACCACAGTATTCGAATACTACCCAGTATTCGAATACTTATTCAACGGTATCCAAATACTTTTCTTCCCAATAAAGTATCTCAATACTCTTGCAAGGAGTATTCGACTACCAAGGGATAAGTATTCGAATACTACACGAAAAGTAGTCAAATACTTATTAGACAGAATGCAGAATTTCGTGCATCTTCTGCACAAGTCCCATTTTAAATGTCCAAACTCGATTTGGGGTCCAATGACTCCATAAACAGATGTTCATTAACATGTTTAAGACTCAGAAACACAGTCTTTAACTCAAATGATCAAAGTTTTACTTTTTAAAGGATTAAACAAGCTTAAATCATGAAAATACCAAAGAGGTTATCATGGTTTACCTCCAAGGTTCAAAACTCCGAAAATGTGACAGATTCTAAGTCTCCAACACAACACCAAGGCTCTGACTTTGCCAAGCCACGAAAATGCAATACAAAGATGGGTCTTTTACACCAAAAGGTGGCTCCTTGAAGCCTCCAAAGACAATGAAATGGCTCTCACCAAAGAGGACCACCAACTTAACCCACAAAACCACCACCCACAGCCACAACACTCAGCACACAACAGCCTCTCTCCCACACAAGGATGGTTCACACCTAGTGATAGTGTTTAGATGAAGCAACTAGGTAGAAAGGTGATTAGTTCAAGGTTTTCCATGGAAGAAAGCTCAATTTTTTGAAAGGAGGAGAGGGTGGCAAGAGGCACTCAGAATTTGAAATAAGAGTCACGTAGGAACTCAAACATGGCCTAGGGTTTTGGGCCAAAGGGTATTTATAGCCCGTTTAGACTTAAAACACTGTATTAGCACTAATAGCTACGCTTATTGTTTAATCTCAAACTTGGGATTCTGAACCTAGTCATTTTTCTCGGATTTGTTATGTTTTTATTTTATTTTTCGCAGCACTTTGCCGGTACGCGCTTTTAAGAAGCCGGTATCAGTTCTGACATCAGTTCTCATTATTTAGACCTGAAACTTGTTATACTAGTCCTATATTTTATTCTAAGAATATTCTCACACTTATTATAATTTTCCGGGATACTTCATCGGTACGCATTTATACCGTGGAGCAGAACCAGTATCTGCATTTTTCATCAGAAAAGCGACTTTCCAATTTATTATTGACTTACTATAATTATTTACGTCTTCTCATAATTATTAGGGTCAATTATAGAATTATTTCCTAATTTCACATTTAATTAATTTAATTTCCTAATTTAACGGTGCGGTTCTTACAGGTCTCACCGCCGCCTCACGCGATTCAAACTAATTCAAATCTCCCGCTTACTCCACTAAACGTCCATTAATTCCTAGACTATTTAGAAACTTCAATTTTTAACATTAACCATTGTCTTTTAATTGTTCTTGGTCAGATGAATCCAGAGTTTTCTGGTCGTTCGGTGAAATCACAGTTTTAAGCTGTTATGTGCACTGTGGGCACGCTTCTCCAAAAACCCTAATTTCAATCAATTTCCATAAGAAATCATAATTCCTAATCCTATGTTCCATTTATAACTTATTTCCAAACCTAGAGCTCAAAATTCATTTGACACTTTTTACGGTGCAACTGTACCGTAATATTTTTACCCGGTAAAATCACTATTCATCACTTTTCCAGAAACTTGCCTAAACACTCAATTTTTCGTTCTAAGTCCATTTTCAGGGTTAGTTTTTCCATTTGAGACCTGCTACTCAAATTTTCTTTCCTAGGATTACGTGTTTGTCAAATTACCTACCCCTTAATCCATATTTTAAATATAATTATATGATTTAGAAATACAAGGTGTTATAGCTGGATCCTCCTGTATTACCAGGTATTGCCATGGCTCAGCATTCTGCAATGGTGGTTGTCAATAACCACTTCTGGTGGTGCGTGCCACGTTTTTCGTGGGATTTGAAATTTCTCGTTCCTCACAGACGGCGCCAATGTTCTGTCTATGTGACAGAGATATCTAGCCTTAGGCTAGTAGATCAATATGGGATTTAGTGCTCTCTAGGTATATATGAATTAGATACCTTAAGGGTAGTGAATCACTGTACACAACTATAACGCTTTAGCCAATGGGATGGTGTGTGTGCATAGTGACAACATAATAGTAAGAGAGAGATTAATACATACCTGTGATCTTTTACCTATTATTTATAGAGCTTACCTTAGGGTTTGAACAATCTACACCCCTTTCTTCATGGGCCCAATCATCTTCTTGTATAGCTGTCAAGTGTCTGCCATTCATTGGGCCTTTTAGGCATATGGGCCTTATGTAGGTCCATAACAAACCCAATAAATCACAATCATTAGATGTACACAAATCAATGGTTAAGATTTTGTGTAAGAGTAATAAGTCTTACACCGGTTTAAGTTGATCATTTATATATATATATATATATATATATGGTAGGAGTTAACACCAGTGTTAAATCTAACGTTTGACACCTCATCTGAGAGCCATTAGATCAAAAAAGATCAACGACTATGATTTGTAAGCATGTGACACCATTAATCTTTTTTGATCTAACGACTCTCAGATGAGATGTCAAAGGATCCTATCTCATATATATATGTGTGTGTGTGTGTGTGTGTGTGTGTGTGTGTGTGTTAGAGTTATTTTAATTCCAGAGTAAGACTTAGAAATCTTACTCCCAATCTTAGCCGTTGATAGACGAAAATCAACGGTTATCATTTATAATATAATTAATATTTAATTAATTAGTATGACTTCCTAAATTATAACCGTTAGATGAGCGAAAATCAACGCTCAAGATGGAGAGTAAGACTTGTAAATCTTACGCTGGAGTCAAAATGTCCCAATCATATAATATATAATATATATATATATATATATATATATATATATATATATATGTAGGATCCTTTGACACCGGTGTCAAATTTGAAGTTTGACACCTCATCTGAAAGCCGTTAGATAAAAAAAGATCAATGGTGCCACATGCTTACAAATCAGAGTCGTTGATCTTTTTTGATCTAACGGCTCTCAGATGAGGTGTCAAACTTCAAATTTGACACCGGTATCAAATGATCCTACCTCTCTCTCTCTCTCTCTCTATATATATATATATATATATATATATATATATATATGAGGCAGGATCCTTTGACACCAGTGTCAAATTTTAAATTTAACACCTTATCTGATAGCCGTTAGATCATAAAAGATCAACGACTCTGATTTGTAAGCATGTGACACCATTGATCTTTTTTGATCTAACGGCTATCAGATGAGGTGTCAAATTTGAAATTTGACACTGGTGTCAAATGATCCTATCTATCTATATATATATATATATATAAGATTAGCATTACGTATAGCGCACAAGGTAAGTAGCTCATTCTATTGTTCTCACCTCAAATAAAATAATTTATGCAAATGTGAAGAATTTCAGAAGCAACGTTATTAATATCCAAGGTGCTATAACAGTTGATATCATATAAATTGCAAGGTCCATCTGGGAAGATGCTCGTCTTGGGAGCATTCAAAATTACAAAATCAAAATGTCTTTTTTAGCATGTCATGCATCTGCTTTTCTTGTTTCAGTCACATGCAGTTTTTTGTACACAAAACCTTTGGCGATCAACAAATAAACACATAGATTTAGAGCACTTAACCCAGCCAGCACCCAATAAAAATAATCAAGGTGTGCCCTATTGATATTGTTTCCCAACCATTTTCCACCAGCTCTTGAGGTAATTGCGACCACAACAATTATAACACCATTGCTAACAAAACTTCCAACTCCAACTATGCTTATATATGCTGCAGCTCCCAAGCTTCTCATTGTCTCTGGCATTTGATCATAGAACAATTCTTGGAGTCCAACAATCGTGAATGCATCAGCAATTCCAAGAATAGTGTATTGAGGTAGTAGCCACCAAATACTCATTGGTAAAACTGCTTGGGGATTGTTTAAGAGATTATGCTTTGTAGCAACATGAACCCTTTTGGCTTCCACAAGTGCTGAAACAACCATGTCCAGTATGGACAAAATTAAACCAATTCCAATCCTTTGCAACACTGTTATGCCAGAGTGAAGCCCAGTTATCTTTCTAAGAATTGGGACGAAAACTTTGTCATAGATTGGAACAGCACAAAGGATTATGATTCCAACAATGCCTTGAAGTGATGCTGGAGGAATTTGAAAGTGTGGTCCTATTGAACGATTCATTGTGCTACCTTGTTTGGTGAAAAATGTGCCTAGTTGACTTTGGACTACGGTGAACATTAAGCAACTTAGCCATATAGGGATGAGACGAACGAGAAGCTTCACTTCTTCAACTTGAGTCAACGTGCATAGTCTCCAAGGGTCTTTGGTTTGGCTTGAAGCATCGCGTTCATCAATGATCATTGCTTTGTCCAAAAATCTGTAGTAATTTCAAATTTTTTTGTCAAAAGAAATAATGAAATGCATTGGTAATAAAAATGTGTCAAGAACCATAAGGCAAAGAAAAAGTTGAAGTCCTCAATCAATGTTAGTATCAACTCTAAATCATACACAGAAGTCCTTGAGTACATGGTACACAACGAGCTCATTGCCCTATGTCATGTGTTTCAATATTTAAGATATGTATTTAACTTTTTTGGGGCTTATTTATTTTTGGTCACATTCAAATAAAGTGGGGATAATTGATACTTCACAATTCATTATCTTATATATAATGATGTAATATTATATATTATGATATATTATAAAAGACAAATTAAGCACTAATTCTTTATTGTCATATTAGATTTTTAATCCTAATTAAATAAGAAAAAAATCATGAAATATGGGAACTATTCCTGAAAGATCATTCAAGATAGTTTAAGATATTCTAAAATACAATAATATTTTATGAGATATTCTAGTATAGTTCCTCTTAAGTTAAAGCTTACTAAGTTTTAACTTGTTATTATTAAATATATTACAACAAAATAAAGTAGAATTATAGGAAATAGATCCTCTTATTTTTTTGGTTTCACATTATCATGCCATATAGAACATCTTAGCCGTACATCCATGCAGATCAACCATGAGTAATTAAAGTGACAATTTCTTTTTCTTGTTTTGCAAACTTCTTTAAAATGTTAGTAGTTGAATGTGTAGTGGCGAAGTCACGTTGAGACCAGCTGAGGCCATGATTAGAGGTGGCAAAGTGGGCGGCCCGCCCCGTCCCGCCCCACACCGCCATCAACCCGCCAAAAAATGAGTCAGCCCGCTCCGCCCCGCTTTTGGAAGTGGGCTCAAAAACTCAGCCCGGCCCGCCCCGTTAGGCGGGTTGGCCCGCCAGCTCGAGCCTATTTTACACTGACCCGCCTCGGCCCGCCATCAACCCGCCAAAAAATGAGCCCGCCCCGCTTTTGAGATGGGTTGAAAAACTCAGCCCGCCCTGCCCCGTTTAGCGAGTTGGGCGGGTTGGCCCGCCTAGCCGAGCCCGTTTTGCCAGCTCTAGCCATGACGTTGGCTAGTTCTCAAAATTTTAGTGTCATTGAATTTCTTGCTGCATAAAAAATGAGAGAAAAAATTGAAGATTTCATGAGTTTTATTATTTGACACATGCTAAAAAAAATTTGCACCCTCCTGAAAGGGGTTGGATCAAACTGAACTTCCATGGTTCAATCAAATTCCCACCTTCTAGAGCAAGGTGTGATGGTGTATTACGAGATAAATTTGGAAAAGGAAATGAGAGGTTTTGGAAATGCCCAGGGGATTAATCCTCTTCATGCTGAGCTCTGGGGAGCTCTAAATGGCCTTGAATTGGGCTAGAAACTCGGATTCGGGAAGTTAAAAGTCGAAGGCGACTCTCTTAAAGCGATTACTATGATCAATTCGACCTCTTCTACCATCTCTTTGCCGCACTTGGTTTTAGGCTTTGTTTGAGAGTTGGTTTTAGGAGGGGAAGGAAAGGAAAGAGAGGGTTTTAGAAAGCTCTTCCCTTGTTTGTGAATTTAAAAAAAGGAGGGGAAAGAATTGGAAATTTTTACTAAACCCTCCAAAACCCTCCTTCTTCTTCAAATTAAAGTTTCCCAAATTTAGGGGGTTTAGGGGAAAATGTGAAAACTACATAAATGTGAATCATTTTTAAATGTGACATTATTAGAAAAGTCTCAAATACCGACAGAATTTATCGACGAAAAATATTTCGTTAAAAATAGTGAAATTTTTTTATGAAAATCATATACGTAAAAAAAAATTCGTCAAAATTAGAGACGATACCAAATTTTGCCATAATCACTGACATAAATATTTTTACGGAAAAAAATTCAATCAAAATTATTGATAAAATCTAAATTCCGTCAAAACTTTCAATGAAAATATTTTCGTCCAAAATTTTGATGAAACACATTTCCATCGAAAAGTTTCGACGTAAAACAATTACGTCTAAATTTTTTACGAAAAACATTTCCTTCAAAATTTTCCTCAAAAATTTTCGACGAAAAATATTTCCTTCAAAATTTTTAACTAAAACATTTCTGTAAAAAATTTTGACGGAAAATTTTTTTGTCAAATTTCTTTATAGAATCTAAATTTCGTCAAAATATTTCACAGAAAAACATATTCATCAAAAATCTTGACGAAAAATATTTCCATAAAAAATTTTAACGAAACACATTTCCATCGAAAAAATTTTATGGAAAAAATTTCATCAAAATTCTTTACAGAATTTAAATTTTGCGAAAGTTTTCAACAAAAACATTTTCGTTAAACTTTTTGACAAAAAGATTTCTATCGAAAATTTTCGACAAAAAATATTTCCGTCAAGTTTTTTTGATAAAACACATTTCCATCAAAAGTTTAAACAGAACACATTTCTGTCAAAAAATTTTGAGAGAAAATATTTTCGTAAAAAATTTTAACGAAAAATATTTCAATAAACAATTTTAACGAATAAAATATTCTGTCAAAATTCTTTACATAATCTATATTTAGTTGAAAGTTTTGAATGAATAATTTCCCTTAAAAATTTTGACAAAATAATTTCCATCGAAATTTTTGTCATAACACATTTCCATCGAAATTTTGAACGGTAAACATTCCATCAAAATTTTTGACGGAATTCTTTTTTTATTTAAAACATTTGATGGAGGAAATCATTTTCGTCAAAATTTTTGACGAAAACTAAATTTCGTCAAAATTTTTGATAGAAAATTTATTTTTGTGAAAAATTTTATCGTAGAAAAAATTTCATCGCTTTTCTACGAAAAGTATTCTGACGAAAAAATAATTTTGTGATGAAATTTTCATCATTTGCAAATTAGAAATTTCATCGAAAGTATGATTTTTTAATATTGTGAAAAGTACAAAAATAATTTTGTTAGAAATTTTAAGTTTAATTTAATTTGTAAAATATAATAATTATATTTATTAAAAATGAGGTAAAATTGTGAAAATATCTCATTAACCCTCTTTTTTTCTCCCTTGTCATTTTTTTAACTCACAAATAAGGGAACGGAATACCCTTCAATTTTCTTATCTTCCTTCTCCTCCCTCTCCCTTGAATCTCCTTCTTTCCTTTTCTCTCCAAACTCCCAAACAAAGCCCTTAGAGGATAAAGGCTGGGATTACGTTAATGAAGCTTAGAATTTCATCATATCCGAAGGGAAGCAAACAAATGTTCCAACTGGTTGGCAAGACGCTCTGCAGATGGTTTTTCAAGTATCATGAATTCGTCTGAGTTCCCCCTCAAAATGCAACAATTATTTCTCGAAAACTCCTTTGAGAGCTATGCTATCTCCCTCCTTAGGCCCCCTCTGAGGCCTTGAGCTTTGTTTTGGGCTTTTGCCCACTTTATATATTAAAAGAAAAAGTTTGGCATTGTCTAATTTTTTTTGGCTCAGTCACTTGTTAAGTGAATAACATTATGACATGGTCATGTGAAAACAAGATATGGGAGAATTCATTCTCAACATTATAACCTAATGGTAAGAGATGAGGCCATATAAGATCACAGGCTAGAGTTGGAGCAAGAGATTGACGGGATCATCTAAGATACTTCAAGATATTAAAAGATATAATAATTGTATTATAATATATATCTTAAAATAATTAGCTTAAATATAGGAAAGACAACTTTGATCGGGGAGTGATGTTTTGACTCTAGTATAAGATTTAGAAGTCTTACTCCTCATCTTAACCTTTGATTTGTAGCATGTGTTCGATCCTCCTCAGTATCGTCTTTGGAATGGGTTTAACCTTAATTCCGGAACTCACCCAGAATCGGACTAGTCACGAAGTGATGAACCGATTGAAATATCTCTAAAAAAGAAGTCTTACTTCTCATTTTAACCATTGATTTTCATCCATCTAACGGTTATAGTTTATTGAGTTATACCAATTAATTAATTATTATTTTCAAATAAATGATAACTATTGGATGGACAAAAATCAACGGCTGAGATGAGAAACAAAACTTCTAAATGTTACACCGGAATCAAAAAATCTTTCTCCACTTTGATCAGTTGTCTAATATTATTCGAACCATAATTTAAGTAATGTTTTAAAACAAATTAAAAGTTCTATGATATAGGTAAAGAAAAACCAAAATATAGAGAGATTTAGAGTGAAAGTCACCTGTATTTATCAGTGTGGACCAAAGTACAAAATTTTCCTTGAAGGGAGCCACCATGATCATGGTCATGCCAATAATTCTCTTGGTTAGGTGTGACCTTCATGTGCCACTTACGAAATGCAGCCACAAAAACTTGGGCAATACTGGTGAATGGGCTCCCTTTTGGGCTTTCCTTTCTATACCTTTTGATTCCAAGCAAGAACATTGCCAATGCTATTGCCAACACCCCTGTTAGTACTCCAAGCCCCACAGCCCATCCAACGTTGTCCTGTGTTTTTTAGCATTTCAATTATAAATTCAGATTCTCTTTTATTACCAGTTTGCATATTCAAGTAGGTCATGATTTTGTTGTTCTATCGTTGTGAGATTTGTTTCATACAGGTTACAATGAAATATAACTAGTGTTATAGTGTACCCAAAAAAAAAAATATAACTAGTGTTATAAATAGTAGTTATTCTTTTCACATTTTGTACTAATCTTTTTTTAACAAAATAGATAACACTTTATAATTTCATAAAGAATAGTAGTTATACAGAAAAGTAATTTTCTTAACAAGAGATTAACATCAAAAGTATATACTGAATAATGATTTTCCCTTTTTTCAAAATGAAAAATATATAGAATTTTGAACATCTAAAATATTTAACACACAATTCTCATTAACTACTTTTGATTGAAAAATTTAATTTTACTAAAATTTCTCATTATGGAGTGAAATGATTTTGATAGATTTGTTTAATCAATTTTTTTAATGGAATAAAGTTGGGTATTTTATTTTATTTTTTGGTAAAAAGTTGGGTGATTTTGCTACTAATTAGATGTGAATAAGGAAATTAAATATAATAAATTAAAACTTAACTTGAATATAAATTCTATTTAATCAAATTGAATACAATATACTATTGTTTTTGTAGAAAATATAATAAAAAATTAATTAAAAAGCATAAAGTATTAATTATATATATATATATATATATATATATATATATATAGAGAGAGAGAGAGAGAGAGAGAGAGAGAGAGCTACTATAAAACTTGACAATTGTATCTGTTAAAAAAATATATAAAATATAGTGATGAATAAATAAATCAGTAAATTATATATTAAATTAATAAATAAACAAAAAGAGTCGATTAGTCAAAGGCATACCCATATTCTGTGTTTTGGTAATTTGAATTTTATTCAGATACAAAACTTGTTCTCCAAAATGTATTATGTCGATATAGAATGTACCTTTTTATTATTTTGTAAAAGATTTAATATAGATTAAGACAAAAAATTGAATCTATTAACGCAAATATCAATATGAAAATATCGTTATCATAATAATATCAAGAAAACAAAACAAAACCGAAAAACAAATAGAGATTTTGAATAACTAAATTACCTGCAAATATACTATAAGGAACGCTGCAGAAGTTGAGCCAAATACAATGCCCAAATACCACCAATTGAAGAATGAGCTTTTGGCATCTCTCTCCTCTGCCGTGTTCTCATCAAACTGATCGGCGGCGAATGTTTGAACGCACGGCTTGTGTCCTCCGTCACCGATGGACAGCACATAAAGAGCTATGAAAAATAGCTTCTTTTGCTTCACTACAGAGACTGATAGTGTCAAGAAAATCATGCCCTACATGTAATGTTTATGTAACATTAGAACATTTTAATAGTTGAGAATGATTTTTCGAAATTATGCAGTTCAATCTATATATTGCTCTTTTAACAAAACATTTCAATTACTACCTAGCTATTCAACTAATCACATTTAATGCTATGTGACATTAGATTCTTTTTATAACAAACAGAAAAATATATGTTAAATTATTCGCCGATGCATGCATGGCCTTCTACAATATGAACAATGAGATTTTTTTTTTTAACATAGAATATTGCAAGTATCGTATTTTTGTTTTAAAATACTAATATCTTCTTGCACCACTTGCACATAGGAAGCATAAGAAACAAATACTTAACATGGTCCTTAGAGTGAATGGGTCCCATTAAGAAAAAGAAAGAGGAAAAATTAGTTAAATTAATTCACTCACTCTTATGTAAATTTGATAAAGAGATATTTTTTATAGCAAAAGAATAAGGCATTAATGTTTTTACAGTGAATGTAGATAAATTATTTACATTCGTTTCCAAAACGACATCGTTTTGGGTTTAAAAATTAAAAAATTATAATGAAAAAAACTATTATAACACTGAAATAAATTATAATTATAAAAATACTTTGATTTTCGTCTCAAAATGACGTCATTTTGAATTCAATATAAATAAGTTATCTACATTGGCATTGAAAAAGCGAACCCAAATAATAAATATCAAAACCTTAAAGTATGTACCTTTATTGCTTTTGACTCTACTTTTCATTATGTCCTCAATGTATTTTCAATAAAATATATATTTTTAACATTTTTAGAATTTTTGTCACACTAAGAAAACATATGTTAGAGTTGGTAAAAAATCTCTAACTCAGTTATTCAGAACATGATGATATTATATGTCAACACTTTTCTTGAAGTCAATAAACTAGACAAAAATATTCGATTGCTATAAAAGTAATGTCCTTAATATAAATCTACAAATTTTATTTGATTGTTTTTTATTTATCTCGGCTAATTGTCACATTAAGTTAATATTAAATATACAATCCATGAAAAAGTAGGAAAAATTTATGGTATCCTAGAATATTTATTATTGTTCTTAGGACTTTGAAAAGTTTATTTGATTAATTCTTTTACGTTATATATTTTAAGTATTTGTCATATTCAGTCAATTTTAAATATACAATCCATGTTTTCACCAATAAATATATTACGGTATCCAACAATATTTATTATGTTTCTATCTTTTCATAACTTTAAAAAAAAAAAATTTTTTACTTTATCTGACTCAGCTATATTTCAAATAAGTTAGTATTAAATATACAATCATTGAAAAGTAAAAAAAAAAATATTGATATCATATAATATTTATTATAGTCCATACTTGTGAAACCGGCCTCAGTCTGTGTGAAACTTAAACGTCAAATTCAAAAATAAAATTGTTGAATCCAAAGTTTGTATATTCGTTGGATTAATTTATTTCATGTTAACATATTTTATACGTAAATTTTGACTTTTTGACCCTTTTTTCCTCCGTCAATTAAATAATAACCATAACCCCCCCCCCCCCCCCCCAAAAAAACATTTCACCCATTTACCCCTGTTTAATTGATATTGATTAAACCACGGGCTTAATCGATTAAATAGTTAAAAAATGCAGAAAACACTAAATTTGTGATTTAATCGATTAAGCCACAATGCTTAATCGATTAAATAATGTTAGTAACCTTTTTTAAAAATCCCATTTTTGGGTGGGGGTTATAAAACACATCCCAATCGATTACAAACACCCAAAACCTCCTCCTTTTGGATTTTAGCTCAAAATCACGTGGTAGGTTTAGAAATAAACATCAAAGTGTATACACTCTCATAGTAGTATGTATTTTTTGATTTCCTCCAAAAAAAAAAATTTGGTTTTTTTTTTTTTTGGATTCATGAACTTTTGATTGATTGAAAGTGGTTTGGTTCGATTTGGCTCTCTTTTATGCATTATTCGGTTTGATTCATGTTTAGTTTAGGTTTTGATGAATGTACATGGTTTAGGGTCTAGGTTTTATAGGTTTTGGGATTTTTTTTTCCTACGAATTTCAGTTCTGAATTTTTGTTTTTTTTCAATTATGTTTGTTTTTTGTTTGTTGATTTTCTGATCATGTGTTATTTTAGGTTTCTTTCCCTTATCATGGTTTCCCGCAGATGATCTGGTAGGAACACCGATGGCAAAAGATGGACGAAGCAACGCCATGACCGTCCTTCTTCTTCAGGGCCACAAGAGGCTGACATTGAGTCTGTGGACCTCCTATTTGGCTATTTGTTTGAAGATGATCCTTCTGAGCATGTTGCATTTTTGCGAGATTTTTTGAGCAGACCCTTTTGTCAGCTGAAATCACTTGATATAGAATTCTTTATGGTAGAGGGATTTGACATAGTAGAGGTGTTGAAGGGGGCACATCTGAGGGTGTTGGCTAAGATCACGTGTTCATATTCAAAGGTTATGGTGAGGGCTTTCTACCATAACCTCAGCTACATACAGGGTGAGCTGAGGCCCCGCGTCTGCGTTGTGGACATAGTCATGACGACTCTGATATGGCTGGAGTTATTAGGCTACGACATTGATAGTTATCCCACAATGGAGTATGATGCGGATATAAGTGTAGCAATTATTGGATTTGTGCAGGGTGATGTTGTGGAGGAGGCTAGGAAGCCTGATATCAGACATGGGCGGACTCTTCATTATACTACTGGGTTGCTTAGTGTTGATAGCCGAATATTGCACTACGTCATCACCCACATATTGTTCCCACGAGCATTCAATCATTCGAGGGTGCTGGAGGGTGACATTCCTATTATGCGGGCTATCCGTCATGGCGTACAGGTGAATTGGAGGAACTATATTTGCTGGATGATGGTTAAAGCCAAACATAAGGGTGCACTTCCATTTGCCTTTCTGGTTCAGAGAATATTGGAACATTTTGGTGTTCCCATGGACACTGGCCGGCTGAAGCGCTGCACAAGCTATAATGTCAAGTTTGGAAAGCGTCTATTGGAGCAATGCAAGATCTCCAAGAATAGGCAGGGTGTGTGGCAGTTCTCAACATAGGGTGAGATTGAGGTCCCTGATGTTGCCCCAGATGCAGACATGGTTGAGGCTGAGGCTGATGATGATGATGAGGATGATCATGGTGACATGGAGGATATTGTTGACCCTGAGGGTGGATTTTCCTTTCGTGATGTCATGAAAGGCATCAATGCCACACTTAAAAGGATACGTAAGTTGGAGCTTAAAAAGAAAAGGAGGTGGAAGAGCAATATAGAAAAGAGGAATGAAAGGTTTTAGCATATTCAGGGACGATTCAAGGGCTTGGAGGAAAGGCTTGGTTGTCTAGAGCTTACACGAAGATAGGAGGCTGAGGAGGCAGCTGAGGAGGGGGCTCATGTGTCAGATGAGGAGGAGGTTGAGACCGAGTCAGATGAGGCGGAGGAGTAGATTTAGAGATGTTTATCTGCATTTATTTTGTTCGTGTAATTTGGATTTACTTTGTGTATTTCATTTATGTACCGAACCTTTGATGTAATGAAATGGATGCTTATTTAGTTTATGTTGTTGAAGTTATAACAAATGATTTGAACTAGTCCTAATATACAAGTACATACAGAATGAATTAAGTTTATATATTTAAAAACACTAAATAATGTTTTGGCACGTCAAAACCAACTTTAACGACAATTTTGTACTTTAGGGAATCATGAAAGCACGTATGTATTTTGAGACGACAAATCCCTTCCCCAAGTCATATTTACTAAGCTTATGAGTGTAGAAACTCATTGGATAAAAAAAAACTCGTGGAAACAGATCCATATAGCTCACAACACTGGTTTAATTGATTAACCCATACTGGTATGCGTAGGTGCAGATGAAGATTGACCACAATCAACTTCAACATATATCTCAATAAAATTTTGAAATTTCTGGTCAGCAATTGCATCTATGACACATTCCACATCTTCATCATCACAAATATCGTTACTAATATAGTACATAGCATCCTTACCAACTATGCTCTCTACCCTGGCTATCATTCGATGAATGCATTGGCTGCCTTGTAACCCCAATTTTTGGTGAATTCTCCCCTTGAACTCGTTGTATATAGTGCCCGTTTGATTTTTATCATTTTAGTTTTTCCTTCAAATTGAACACCATTGGAACCTTCAAAATGCCTCCCATCGTGGTAGATCACTGTAACATACGTGTTTGAATTTGAATTCATCTTGCACACGAAATTGATACCAGGGTTCAGATTTTTGGGGTTTGGGTTCGGATTTTCCCATCTAAAAAGGAACATGTAAATGCAACGACAATGATTTCACAAGATTAAACCTTTAGAGATGGTGGGATGAAATAGCCTCTTGATGGGTTGGATTAGAGATGAGAAACGATAGAGATTTTGGTGTAAAAAATGAATATAAGTGAAATGATGCGAAGACATGTAGATATGGGTATCTGACGTTATTTAATCGATTAAGCATTGTGGCTTAATCGATTAAATCACGAGTTTAGTGTTTTCTGCGTTTTTTAACTGTTTAATTGATTAAGCCCGTGATTTACTCGATTAAACAAGGGCAGATGAGTGGAATGTTTTGGGAGAGGGACAAAATGGTTCTTACTTAATTGATGGAGGGAAAAAAGATCAAAAAGCCCCCGAAGAACATTAAAGGAAGAAAGACTTATTAGAACTTACCGATTTTGTTTCAAAATTAAAGAACAAGAGTAGCTTCAGCTCCAGCCTCTACAGTTTAATGATAAATCCTTTGACTAACTAATTTCAGATTATGTTTTAGTTTTGCAAAATTTATATTGAGAGTTGTGGGTGTTCATAATTTGTAAGCTAGGCACCATTTTAGAGGTATGGATGTCTAGTTTAAGTTGTAAAAGTTTCAAGGTCATTGGATGTAGGGATCAATACAGTTTAATGAAAAAATGAAGATAACTCAAGATAAGTGGATTGTTGTGTTAACAAAGCATAATAAGTAAAGTTTTATTTAAAAAATTTAAAATTAATTTTCCCCTTAAAATTAGTCAAACTCAAAGATACCAATAATGATAAAATACTTTACCAATTTTTTTAAAAAATAACACAAGAAAATGCGAAAGAATGAGAATGAAATCTATTTACCAAGAGATAAATGAGAGAGGACAGAATGATGGTCTTGAATCTACCAAGATAAGAATCGGCCACAAAGCCACCCAGCAAAGGGAATAGAGAAGAAACACCAACCCAAGTGTTGACGTTCTTCACGGCTTCTGTGATGGGTTCGTGAAGCACATTTGTGAGGTATGTGATCAAATTTCCCGCCAAGCCTATGTATGCAAATCGCTCTGCCACTTCCACAACTGAAAAAAAAAATTATTAGATGAGAAATAAATAAAATTCTCAAGGAATTAAAGTTTCTCCTTCGTGTTTGGGGGAAAAAATACATGATATTTTAATAAAATTTATGAAATAAGGAGAAAGTAAATTTTTAAAATACTCTATATTTTTTTTTAAAACCCGAAAACGTGTCATTTTAGGATTGATGTCACACCAGAAATATTTTTCTCAATTCTCAAAGATGGAGTTAGGAAGGGGCTAAGCGGGTCCATATCAATTTTTAATTGTGAATTTTATTTCTTACTTTTTGATTATATATATAATGATTATCTCCATAAAATTTATATAACATTTAATTATGAGTATTTTTTTATTTTTAATAATTGTAATTTACACAGAAGAACGTACATTGCAATTTCGTCCCCTCAAAACCATTGCTGATCAAATGGAATAAAATCGGAAGAAAACATTGAAACAAGAAAAGAATAATGGATTAATGGAGGCGACCAAGATGTACTCACAAATGATGAAGATAGCAGCATGCCAGCCACCCTTGGTGGGGTTGGTGCGGTGCAGGTGGCGGTGGATGTCAACGTTATTCTTGTTGCTGCTATCCGCCATTACTAGCTATGAAGAGTGAACTTAAATGTGAGTAAGTAAAGTTGGTCAGTTATAGTTGAATAGGCTACCTCATACATATATAAGACAATGTTTGTGGACAGGTTCTTAATTATTGTATACGTGGTAACACATCGGTGCACATGATATGTATTAAATATAGTTAATTTTTAAGGGTTTAATGTTTATCATGTTGTAAAAAATAAATTTATTTTTTACACATATATAAAAGTGTGTGGGACATCGAGACCCTTATAGGTTCATGTGAAAAGAATAGAGAAAAAAGAATATATGAATTTCATAAACTTTTATATATGTAAGAAAAAAAATACCATTTGTAATATATATAAGAAACATTAAACTCTTATAAACAAATTATATATGGTAAACAATATTTCTATAAGATTTTTTTTGTTCAAGAAAATAATACATTAAACTTTTTTCATAATTGAATTAGAATGAAATTAACTTATCATTTATTTTTATATTATTTTATTCTCAAATTACGACTACGAGTAGTCTTTATTATTTCAAAAATTGTTTTAAATTTTAAATTTGTTTAAGTTTTTACACAATGTTACCCACTCGACTAATGTAATTGTATGTTTATCAGCATATGCGTTTATTTTCTTGAGCGTGTAAATATAACGAATGGATTAGGAATCACAATCTTTTATTTTCAGGAAAATTGAGAATATTGATAGAGGGAAGAGAGGATAGCGTCATGAGGCTGAAAATAATTAAGATGAATAGAAAAAGCCCATCAACTTGTTGTATAAGTGATTATGAATAAGAAGTTGGGACACATGCGTCTCGTAGTTCGTTCTACAATGTTGTTTCTTTTGAAAAAGTACATTGCCCCAAAATTGTGTCAACTACTACAAGGATTTTTGAAGAGGTTTTAATAATATCAACAATGGTTAAAGATCAAACACCGAAAAGTATCAATGCTTACAGGAAATAATGTTACACTTCAAAATTTAATCATGCATATGTTGGTACTGTTGGTTGCATAATTTATTTAACATCATCGATCATGTATTAGATTTGCATTTATTTTATTTTATTTTTTATTCAGTCATCCTTAATAAAAAATTAAAAAAATTACATCTTCATTGACTAAAACACACACACACACACATATATATAATAAATAACAATCATAATAAATAGATAAAAATAACAATAAAATTAAATTAAATTAAAATGCTCTTATTATTGCCATCCTATATGAAGCGCTGATATTTCAAAAATCCTAACGTGTCGTGTCCGACACTTCCCAACACTCATCGATATTCCGACACTTCCCGACATTCCAATACTTGTTGCAGAGACTCAAAAAAGGTTCAAAAGTTACGTGGCGTTACATTTTGAGTTTCAACTATTAGATTCATTATATTACGATTACGATTTTATTGAGTTTAATATAAACATTTGGGATATATTATGTTTCTTTGCAAAATTGATGGGTATTATAAGTTTAGCTTTATTTTTTTGTTAAATTATTGAATACTAAATATAATATACACTACATAAATTAAAAAGTATTATATAATATCAAAATGTGTCCTAACTTGTCAAAATTTAACATATTTTAGAATTAACATGTCAGAGTGTCGTGTCGTGCCGTATCTCGTGTCCCGTGTCAGTGTCGGATAGTTGCCTTCAGCCATTAAAATAAGTTTTTATCAAATCTCAAAAAATCCGCATTATATATATTCAAAGTTCTTTTATTATAATTTCTTTATTTATTCAATAATTTTTAATTTTCAAAATCATAATCAATATCATTCATTTTCTTTACTATTTATATCAACACAAAATCAGAATTATTTTCAAATTATTTGCAAAATTTTTATTTTATTTTATTCAATCATCTTCAATTTTCAAGTCACTTAATGAATACAATATATTTAGTTGCTTAAATTTTCCCCTCCATTAATTCAATAAGCATATTACTCTAGTTTACCAAAAATATCTTCTTTCCTTTTTCTTAATTTTTTTCTTTAAGCTATTACCTGATATATATAAGCAACCCGTCACTTTTCATATATGCAAAATTTCGATTTTGTTTCTTTTTACACAAATTTTTCAAAATTGCTCTTTATCTTTTTTGACCAAGGAACGACCTTTACAAAATAAAAATAAAAATATTTTTCCTTCATGAAACATATACATTGTTGAAACTTATTTTTCAACAGAACTCCAAGATTCCAAATTTTAAATATTGAAAATTGAGGAATTTCATCGTGAAAAAAAAAAAGATTGATAGAAAATTGTTATTGTGAGAGGGTTAAGAAAAATGTATTGTGAAGTGCTGAAGGAGATTGATATTGACGGTGACCTAAGCTTGAATACTTAAGATCTTGTGAAAGATTTCTGAAACATCAATTTGGTGTTGTGGTTTTTCGTAGGACTCTAAGCAAGGGTTCCTAAAATCTAAATGTTCACATTTTATTTTTTTGTAGAAAGCTTGAATTCTTGTAAGAAATTCTTGAACCCATTCTTGAGTCTTCTTGAAATCTCTTTGCTGAATATTGACCGAGAATGTGTATGATTCTTTGAAGCATATTTTCATTAATTGTTGTTATATAATCGTTGATCAATTTTAAAAAATGGATAGGTTATTCTACTTACCATTTTTTCTGCCTACCTTTTCCCACCACCCTCCAAAACCGTTAGATCAGAATCTCAAGAAGAGAGAGAAAGATAAATGTTAATTAAGATTCTGATCTAATGGTGTTTTAGAGTGGTAGACAAAGATAGGCAGAAAAAATGGTAGGTAGAATAACCTATCCCTTTAAAAAAATAGAAATTATTGTCCTTCGTCATTGTTCTACACATTTGATTTTTATTGGTGTATACTCTAACTAGCTGCTTTAGTAAGAATTATTATTTTTTGACATATTCAATCGTTGTAAAATTTGGTCATTAATCCTTCTCGCATATTCATAAAAAAAATATTATATTGACCAAAACTTAATATTTTCCTTAAGTGCTTATTTGACATAAATTTATTAATTCATTCTTAGCATTTATTGGTATCATTATTCTTGCATACTCATTTACTTTTAGAGCAATATCAATTTGTGTATGCTTGAATTTTTAAGCGAGTAGGACTGTATTTTGTTATTTTGCACATAAAGGTGCTTACTTTCTTTATAACTTTTTGTTGTCAAATTGAATATAGGTTATAGAGTCTGTTTGATTTAATTGTATTATTTTTGGATCAACTGGCTCTATTTGTTTAATCTCAGATCAAGAGAATCTTAAGCATTTAATCGGCTAGTTTTAAGAAATCTTAAGGCTCGGAGCATATAGCTGCCTTATGTGAGGGTATGTGTAAGAATTCACACCGTTAATTTAGGAATTTAATTAATTAATTATGTGAAATTAGGAAATAATTCCATAATTGACCCTAATAATTATGAGAAGGCTTTAATAATTATGGTAAGTGATTAATAATGTTAAAAGTCGTTTTTCTGACGAAAAAGATACCGGTTCTGCCTCACAGTATAAATGCGTATCGATGAAGTATCCCGGAAAATTATGAAAAGTATGTATATGTCACTAGAATAATATATAGAACTAGCATAACAAGTTTCAAGTCAAAATAATGAGAATTGGTGTCAGAACTGATACCGGCTATGTACAAGCACGTACCGACAAAGTGCTGCGAAAAATAAAATAAAAATATGACAAATCCTAGAAAAATGACTAGGTTCAGAATCCAAAGTTTGAGATTAAAATGATAAGCGTAGCTATTAGTGCTAATACAGGGTGTTAAATTTAAACAGGCTATAAATACCCATTTGGCCCAAAACCCTAGGCCATATTGGCTTCCTACGTGACTTTTCTGATCTTCAGCTGCTGCCTCCCCTTGCCACCCCTCTTCCCCTTTCAAAAACTTGAGCTTTCCTCCATAGAAACTCCCCAATGTCTCGCATTTTCTTTGATTCTTCCTTATTGAAGTTGTAAACACTGAGTTAGTGAGCATTGTGAGTGAGTGAGGTGTTGGATTTCTGAGGATTAAGCTGCTGTTGAGTGTGGTTGGGGCTGTCCACTTGGTTTTGGGGTTGTGAGAGCCTTGTCCATACCATTGAAGGCTTCAAGAAGTCATTTTGATGGTGAAAGGTCCAAGCTTGTAGTGCATTTTCGTGCTCTTGCAAAGTCAGAACCTTGGAGCTGTGTTGGAAGCTCCAAGTCACTCTCTTTTTCTGAGTTTGAGACACTTGAGGTATACCATGATCACTTCTTTGGTATTTTCATGATTTGAGCTTGTTTAATCTATTAAAAAGGGAAACTTTGATCATTTGAGTTAAGGACCGATAATCTAAGTCTAAAATATGATAATGAACATCTGTTTACAGAGTTATCGGACTCCAAATCGCTTTAGGACAGTTAAAATGGGATCATGCAGTGAATAGCTCGAGTTTCTACATTCTGTCTGATAAGTATTCAAATACTTTTCGCATTGTATTCGAATACTCATCAGCAGGTAATCGGATACTCCTTGAAGGAGTATTGGGATACTTTCTGGGAAGAAAAGTATTCGGATACCTTAGTAGAAGTATTCGAACACTGATCAGTATTCGGATACTGTGGAAATTATATTCGGATACCTTGTGGTATTTGGATACTTAAGTGAAAGTCTGCGGATACTTTCTGGAGAATTGGAGTATTCAAATACTCATCGAGGAGTATTTGAATACCTCCTGCAGATTTAGTCTTAAATCACTTAAAATGAGTTGGAAAGCTTTAATCACTTAATGGAACCTTGGGCAATGATTATTGATGATTATTTATTGTATAAACAGACTGTGATTGTGCTGTTTGGTGACATTGAGCTTGTGTGGACTTGGCTTGGATTGATTGCTTAAGAGGTAAGCTTTCGTGTCCTCGATTTAGCCATTGTTGGTTCCACCATACCCCATGGGGGAATGGTTTATATGCATGATGTGTTTTCATGTATTGATTTTGAAATGTTGTTGAGCTATTTTGTGCAAGTGCCTTATGATATACATGTGTTGTTCCACCTAGACGGTAAGCCTGTGTATGTAGGAGACATAACATATGGTGATTCTGTGGGTGGGTGCAAGTAGTGACTTGCACTGATTGTAGGTAATAGACGTATGTAAATCCTACATTTCTCTGGCCAATAGAATAGTTGACACACATGACATGATTATTCTTCTGCATTGCACTAATTTTGGAACTTATATTGTTTTACTGCTTTTAGAACTTATATTGCACATGTAAGTGAGCTTGGGGTGGAGAGATCCTTAAGGATCCCTTGCCTTATTGAGATTTCTGTTTAGAGATCTCACCCCACGTTTGGGGCACAAGTTTCAGGTTCAGGTAACTCGGGGGTTGATACCTCGGGCGGCAGGAGGCCGGAGCTGAGTTGAGATTTATGCTTTATGATGATATGCTTGGGTACTGACCTGCTTTATATTTAATATCATGTTGTTGTTGTTGAGACTATGTTAGCCTTTGTTGCCTTATTTGGTGAGCATGAGGTTTGTCCATGCCACGTTGACTTGACTTTGTTGATTTAGATTCGAGTTGTATAATAATATCATGATTATGGTAGGGACTACGTGTCGTATTTCCGTGACATAGATACACACGTATTTATATATGAGGTTATTCAGTATAGTTATATGTTTATTTGCAATTTACATACAGTCAATGTTTTGGAAAAGGATTAAGTAATCAACTTGGTTAATATTAGTGACGTCATAATTGAAAAGAAAAAGTTATTCCGCATTTTTAATTAAGCGTAGCTTAATACGATGACATGATAACAAACCGGGTATACACGGGGTGTTACATTTTATAGTATCAGAGCACTTTCTAGGGAAAAGCCTGTATGTATTGCAATGACTTAGGATGTTTTGCTGTGAGTCTTGTCTTGTGTGCTTCTCTGTTCGGTTTTGCTATGATGATTCATGGGTGACCACATTGCGTGAGCCTAATCAACTCACTCTTTGTGTAACTTGTGCAGAGTCATGGTATTACCGCGGAGGAATCGTGAGACGACTGAGGGTCAACCCGACCCTGTCCTGACTACATTAGCTGAGATGCAGGCGACTAGACTAGCCGATCAGGAGGCCGCTAGATTGGCCAACCTGGCGCTGATGGACGCCGTTCGAGAGGCGAACCAGAAGGGCACAAAAGATGTTCTTGAGGCGAACCGGCTGACGAACATGACCATGATGAGGGTTATGTTGGAGGAGATGAGGGTTGGTCGCAATGAGGGTCAGTTTCCTCCCCCACCACCTCCACCGCCACCACCTCTACCGCCTCCACCCAGTCTTCAAGACGATAGCCAGAGTCACGTTGAAGGTGCCAGTCACCTTACTGGGGTGATGCTACCCTATTTGGAGCCTGTTGAGGACCGTGATGCTATCGACTGCCGACTGAATGCTTTCCGTAAGCATAAGCCAACTTCCTTTGATGGATCTTACGATCCTATAGCTGCTGCTAGATGGTTTCAGGTGTTGGATAAGATCTTCAGAGTTATCACTGATCCGTAAAAGTTGATGTTTGTGACATACATGCTGGAGGGCGACGCTCATGAGTGGTGGACGAACACCTCACACGTCTATGAGATGCAGGGTCATGTGATTACATGGCCATTCTTAGAGGATTGCTTCTTGGGCAGATACTTTACCTATGATGCTCAGGAGAGGAAGCAGGGAGAGTTTGACAGACTGGTGCAAGGCTCGATGTCAGTTGACGAGTACTTGGCGATGTTCAATGAACTGGTCAAGTTTGCACATTTTCGGATTGCTATGCCGACCCCTACATTCTTGGCCTCTAAGTTTCGCAGGGGACTTAACGAGGAGATTGCAGATCGTATTGCTGGTGCTGCATCTAGAGACTTTGGTACACTGGTACAACAGTGTAGGGACATTGAGGATGTCTGTATCGTGAGCAAGTCTAAGAGGGCCAAAGTTAATGAGGTTAAGGGAAATGGTAGTTCCACTTCCTGGAAGGACAGGAAGTTTGATGGAAAGGGTAAAGGGAAGCAATTGGCTGCTAGGCAGGCGCCTAGCCAGTTCAAGAGGACTTCTACTCAGGGGAGTTCAGCTAGACCTCCTACTCCCAGATGCTCGGGATGTGGGAAATTCCATGTGGGACCGTGTGCTACCGGCCAATTGATCTGTTTTCAGTGTGGCAAGGCGGGCCACTACTCCAGAGATTTTTCGTCGTCGACCGCGAGAGTTGCAGCAGTTCAGGCAGTTCCACTTCATATGGTTCCCCTTCCACCTACAGCGGCACCTGCCGTGCCACCTACCACCGGTCGTGTTTACACCTTGTATAGGAAGCAGTCGGATAGAGCTCCGAACCTTGTCAGAGGTACTGTGTCTATTGGTGGTTCTTCTGTTGATGTATTATTTGATTCTGGGGCTACGCATTCTTTTATTGCAACCCCGATTGCTGTGGGGCTTGAGTTGCCCAATGCTGTGCTTTCTCCACCGTTGCGGGTGACTACCGCCACCGGAGAAAAGTGTGATACCTCCACTGTACATCGAGATGTCGTGTTTCAGTGGGATGGCCGTGAGTTTTCGGTGGATCTGATAGGATTGTCGATGGCTAATTTGGAAATCGCCCTTGGCATGGATTGGTTATCCAAGAATTGTTTGATGATTGATTGTTGTGCAAAGTGAGTGATGATGTCTCTGTGTGATTCCACAACAAGTTCCTCGCCTTATATTTCAGTGTTGCAGGCTAAGAGAGCCTTGAGAGCAGGGGCATTTGGATATGTCATGTTGGGAGGTTTGGTGAGTGGGACACAGGAATATATCACTAGCATTCCTGTGGTTGGGGAATTCCTCGAGGTGTTTCCTGAGGAGATTCCTGAGTTTTTACCACAGCGGGAGATAGAGTTCTCCATTGATTTGTTGCCTGGTGTGGGGCCTATTTCATTATTAGCTCCATACCGAATGTCTCCACCAGAGTTGGCAGAGCTGAAGAAGCATATTGAGGATCTTTCGATGAAAGACCTTATCCGACCGAGCGTGTCTCCATGGGGAGCACCAGTCATTTTTGTGAAAAAGGTAAGATGTCATAGCCATTACATGTTGTGATGGTGCTTTACTTTAAAAACGTAAGAGAATATATCTTATAGCTGGTGAGTGGGGAACACTCTCTAGTCAGGAATGTTGAGAATGTGAAATTCTCTTCAAGGAGTTAAGTGTGTAACACTTGGACTTTATGGCAAGGCCACACACGATCTGTCATATGCGAGGCAAGTGTATGTACAGGTAGTTTTATGGGTCGAGTGGTCTCCATGACTCTAGGTTAATATGTAAATTATTGATATGTTCATATGTAGTTGGCATGTTAACACCATGGATAGTGTTAAGCATGAAGTAAATGCCATGAACTGTGTAAATACATCAATGTTGTACCAGCCTTTATTGACTTTCGATTTTGCAGATGCCATGGAGATTGAGGTATGATGTTGCATATAGTAATTATTTATTATGTTATTTGAATTGGAAAATTTTGCAGGTGTACGTGAACTAAGGTACGTTACTACGTGAATTGGTAAATTAACTAACATGTATTGATTGCAATGAACATGATTATGATGTCGTATTGTGAAATGAATATGATTCTAATTGAGAATAATGATTTACTAAATTGTAAGTCAAGTCGAGGATAGAGGCATGGAATAGGACCTAAACTCACCCGAGTTATTGTGAGGAGTAGAGTATGTGGGGTCAGGTCACCTCTATTGATGAAGTGACTGGTGATCCCAGAGAACCGAATGACGATTTTGTTGTTATTGAGAAGTTTCGAGATCTGACAGTGACCCCTTGGGTTGGGGGTGCACTTCTCGAGATGGAGACTATAAGAGTCGAAAATAAATTGATGGAAAAGATTAAAGAGGCGCGGGTGCAAAGAGAGTGCCTTGATTATGTTAAGAACCAAGATGATGTGTCTTGGAATGAGGACAGATTACTGATGTTCCAGAAGAGGATCGTGATTCCTCGAGGTCCTCTGACTGAGGAGGTGATGACAGAGGCTCAAAGGGCCAATTCACTATCCATCCTGGTGCTACAAAGATGTACCAGGACTTAAAGAGAAATTTCTGGTGGCCGGGCATGAAGAAAGACATAGTGATCTATGTGTCCAAGTGGAAGTGGAAGAGCATTTCCATGACTTCGTAGTTGGATTGCCTAAGACTCATGCTGGTTGTGACTCTATCTGGGTCATTGTGGACAAATTGACGAAGTCTGTCCATTTTCTTCCGGTGAAGGTGAGCTTCACTACAAAGCAGTTAGCCAAGCTTTATGTTCGCGAGATCGTGAGGCTTCACGGGGTGCCCGAGAGTATCATCAGTGATAAGGACCCGAAGTTCACATCGCGGTTCTAGGAGGCTCTGTAGGGAGCTTTTGGTACTCAGTTGAGATTGAGTACAACCTATCACCCTCAGACTGATGGACAGACTAAGAGGACCATCCAGACATTGGAGGACATGTTGAGGGCTTGCACTTTAGAGCAGGGTTCAGCATGGGATAGGAACCTGCTATTGATTGAGTTTTCTTACAACAACAGTTTCCGTGCTAGCCTAGGCATGGCACCCTACGAGGCGTTGTATGGTAAGAGGTGTCAGACTCCTACCTGTTGGTCTGAGGTTGGAGATCGCGAGTTGTTTGGCTTGGACTTTGTCCAAGATACCACCCAGCAGATCCAGTTAATCAGAGAAAAGCTGAAGCAGGCGTAGAATCGCCAGAAGAGTTACTATGATGTTAAGCATCGTCCACTGGAGTTCAGTGAGGGTGAGCACGTGTTTGTGAGACTTTCACCTGTCACCAGTGTTGGTCGGGCCCTCGGAGTGAGGAAGCTTAGCCCGCGATTCGTTGGGCCATACCAGATCCTTGGTAGAGTAGAACTGTTGCCTACCGGCTTGCCTTGCCTTCGAACTTGGCCAACATCCACGACGTGTTTCATGTGTCTCAGCTTCGGAAGTATATTGCGGACCCTTCGCACGTGGTGAAACCGGATGACGTGGAGGTTCGGGAGATCCTAAAGACTCATGTTTCTCGTAAGCTATTGCCCAACTAAATCATGAGTAGTGAACTATTGCTTGAAAACCAATCCTCGTGGTAACAGTTTCGTATTCGAAGTATATTTTATTACTTTTATGATCGGTGCAATTGCTGAAGTCGCAATAGCTTATAGGCCCGACATGAGAAAAAAGAGTTTATGATCTGCTTTCTAAATAGGCTTTTTAAAAGTCTGCGCTTACTCTATTTTACTATATATAATATGTCGAGTCTGACCTGATATAGGCTAGACCATTGACCCTCTGTAGGCCAGCCCAACCAACTTTCACCCTAATGGTGATAATGTGATTAGTTGTTAAAATAATGATAAAGCAATATAATTCAAAAATACCAAAAGAACTAGTTGTATAAGCACTAATAAGGAAAAAAAATCCAAAAGTGGTGGTAAGAATTTCTATAAATAGGTGAAATTTTAATAGAAATTAGAGGGAAAAAATTAGAGAGTGTAAGAAGCAACTCATAAGAAAGGAGAGAAATAGAAAAATAAAGAGAGAATGAAACATTAGGATATTGGAAGGAAGAGCTTAGCATGTAAGGATTATTCCAAGACTTGCGTACCAATTAATTTTTTTGACTCCTATTGTGACTCAATACTTAGGTGAGTGACTGATTGGAACTCTATCAAATCCAAACTTTCTTGTAAATTCTATTATAAATATTTGTATTCTAGTTAGTTTTTTATTTTTGTTATACAATGCCTTTATGAATGAAAAGGTGCAACAAAGGATGTAAATGGGTTGGGTTGAGCTAAACTTTGGTTTAAATATGTCAGGCATGTGTAAAACTTTTAAGTTTGCCCTGGTATGTTAGCTTGACGTAGGCAAATCATAAGTTTGGACTGACCTATATTTTTAAAATAAAATGTCATGCCTAGGCTTTCAAGCTTGTTTAACTCTATTAGACATTCCAGAATTATGAAAATAATTAAAGTAATATTCATTATTATTTAAAAATATTTGAATAATAATTTTATTTATTTTATTTAAAAGAAATACTATGATATAGGTCAGCCTGTAGACTTTTAGGCAAGGCTTTATAAAAGAAAACCTATAACTTGCTTTCTATATAGACTTCTTTTATGCCTTGAGTATGTTTTATTTTACTAGATATAATAGGTCAAATATGGCCTAATGTAGGTCGAGCCATAGGCCCCTCATAGGTTGCCCAGTCCATTTACACCCGTAGATGAAATATTATTTACTTAACTTATTTTAAAGGATGAGGTAACATAGTACATAGTTAGGTGGCTTATTTTTTTTATTCTTCTCCTCACCTTTTGTGTTGGGTTTGAACCAAGTTCTTGGTGTATAAAAGGCAGGCCCTAACCACAAACCAGTAGCGAATTTAGCGTTAGATGGCTTAATTTGTTTAATGGTTTTTATAACATTGACATTGATTATAACGATATTTGATAAATATCTTGATTTAGACGGTATTGAGAAATGCTAAAGATATTATGAATTTTGTGAATTGAATATAGTTTAGTGATTGAATAGTTGACAAATATTGCAATATTGATAAATTAATTTATGAAATTGAGATATGTCTATGGTTAGTTTTATCTTAAAAATGTATGTATTATGACATTTTTTAAATTGGTTTTAGGGAAATGACCTATGCAAAACGTTGTATGCTAACAACAATAGATGTTAGCTTTGGTGCACTATAATTTGTGTAAAGACGGGAAGCCTATTAGTGATTTATTTCCGACAAGGAGTCTAACATTAATTTGATTATATTTTTAAGAGGGGGGTTTGGCATTGTGATGACACTATAATAAAACCTATGTATATGATAAGTGAGTGATATATAGAAAACAAAATGTTATTTGTAATAACCCTAATTTCATAATTTCGAAATTAGAGGATTATTAGGAAGACCTTAGGGTCATAAATGGAATAAGGATAAAATTCTAAATTTTTTGACATTCATATTGATAGTATGCTATACAGGTGGATTTTCATCTGTTATTTTTGATTGCTGACGCAGTAACAGTCAGTAGAATAGCTCCAAGTTAGAAAATTAGAGTTAAAGAGCTATTTTGATGATATGATTATCATAGATGAGGTTAGTTTATGATTTGATGAAGTTTGATACCCATATTGGGGTATTTTAGAAAAGTAACTTCTGCTGGGTATTTGGTAATGCTGTAAGAGCAGCCGGTAGAATCCCGGAACGGGAAAAACATGAGAAAAGGGAAAGAAAGACCAATATATGCCTAACAAGTCATAATTAGACCAATAATGTTAAAGTTAAGAAGATTATGAAATCCGGATACAGTTAAGAACATCGGTATAGACTATAGTACAATTAAACAGCTGTAAGTGGATCTGTGGTCTACTAATCAAATTTTTAAGTTATTAACATGATAATTAGACAAAATTAATATTAATTACTTAAAGTTTGAGCCTTGGAGGTTCTGGGTGGAAAAATTGATAACGATTCAGATAAAATTACATCGGGTGTCATTAAATGACCGAAAGTCACTTAAGTGACTTGGTCAAAACCCTAGAAGACTAGGGCAACCCTCCCAGACACTCTCATCAGCAGCCCACACTCTCTCTACCCTTTGGAGATTCAAACTTTCTCCTCCTTCTCTCTAGAATTTCATCACAAAAACTCCCTCAAATCACTAAACATTCTTCACCAAAGTTGTTCCCCTCATCATCCTCTTCAAGAATATCCTATTTTTTCTTTGAAAAGCTAAATTTTCATGGGTCTTCTTCTCCATACAGCAGCGTGTTCATGGCTTTCTCAAGCCATGGTGATGGTGCTTTGAATTCTCCTTGAAGAACACCACTTTGATGCTTATTTCCCTACGTTCTAGTGTAAGTTTCTTGAGTTTTCTTCTTGAAAAAACTCACCTTTGTATTGTGTTCTTGAGTTCTAACCTTGGGTTTTCTTAAAGTTATGTTCTTTGTGGAAACTTCAAATGATGATAACTGGAGCTAGATAACTCCAATTGAGGCATGTGATACCTTGTTGGAAAGGTAATTGAGTCTATATTAACATACTAAAAGATGAGAATTTATAACAAGTGAGTTACGCTCAGTGACTGGAAAACAGAAGCATGTACAGTTATGGGAAAACCGTAAAAGTGATATTTAAGCTAAGTGGGTTTATGGGAACCCTTAGTAACTTATAATAATTAATTATATGGCTTGCATGAGTTGAAAATAATCGAAGTTACCTAAGTGAGCGTAGAAGAGGATTCTAAGTTATGTAAGTAATTAAAGAATGTGGTGGCTTATAATAATGCACAAAAATAAATAATAAGTAATAATTGTTCTAGAATTGTGATGGGCATATTATTGACATGTAAGAATGTAATGTGAAATCATTAAGTGATTGAGTATCAATAATGTAAATGATTCCTGCTCTAGGATTTCCTAGAGAACTTGGCACTTGAGAGTGTATGGGAGCATACGTATTGACTGTTAGAGTTGGGCTGTTGATAAGCTCAGTGAGGTAAGCTCCTAGTTCTAGTTGACTCCTCTCTCTTGTGGCCCCATCATGATGGTGGGCATTATGGTTGTATTGTATGAGAGCATATGGTATGATGTATATGTGCATTCATTCACATTCATATAGATGTTATATGATCTTGATGTTACGATGATGCACTGATGATATATGTTATAAGGATCCTGGCCAGTGATTATGGTATGTAGGCTGCCTATGACTTGACTCTGGGGGCCGTATCATACAGAGGTTGTGTTGACTGTCTATGGCTTGACCATGGAAGTCACATAGGTGTAACTATCTATGGCTTGACCCTGGAAGTTACACAAGTGTAACCGTCTATAGCTTTGACCCTGGGGTTACACAAGGATGATATGATGATGCTATGTTTATGCTATATGTCTGTATTATATGCTTTATATCTAACTTGTCATGCAGGAAGTGGGCTCAGGGGTTAGAGGATCCTCTATGAACCTTTAGCTTACTGAGATGTGATTATCTCACCCCGTTTGGGGTCATCATTTCAGGTACCCAGAGTAGTGGTGATGCTTCTAGGGGCAAGGCCCCCGAATTGGAGTAGTTGATAACGCAGCTGATGATTTTATATTATGTTTAGACTTGATGTTGGCATGTAGACTTGTTAACATGCTTAATTATTTTATGGAGATTATTGTATGTATTTATTTAGGCTCATGATTGTATTCTTATAGTCATGGATTATTTACTGATGCTTTTATACTTTGAATTAATATAGACTTGATGCATGTATTCAGTTAATTTGGGCATGGAGCCTTTTTATTTGTATTGACCCATTGAGGGGTTGCAGTCTGTGTGGGACTTGCAAGCTATCTGTTTAAATTATTGTATTAATTAGGTGATCTGTATGTGTGGGACCATGTTCCCAGTTATCTGAAATACAGTCGTTATGCTGTCCGTGAGACTCCATCAGGAATGACACTTGATGTCATATCTTGATGGTCAATGGCCACTAATACTGGCTCATGGGATTAATTAGTAGATGTATGTTTAGAATTACGCTTTCGCAGTATCTCACGTGAACGTTTTTTGAAATGTTTTAATAAAATATTTTGGAAAAAGTTTACTCGTATTTTTATAAGACGCTCTATTTATTTTTCAAATAAAGTCTTCCACTGTGTATGCTAAATATCATGTATGTTAACAACCGGAGTACTACGGGGTGTTACAGAAAGCATGCTTGCTTGAGAAAGATGTGAGCTTGAAGCATTGGTGTTCATTTGAAGATGTAAGCATGAAACTTTGAAAAAATGGTGACAAAAATCCCACCACCACCACCACCTAAACTATTTGGCCATCATGAGTTCTTATGGGGGTTGATATTTTTAATTGATAATAATTGGTTCTTGAGGTTGCTAAGTGTGGACAATCATGAGTAGGACCAAGGGAAAATGTAAAAATGCAACTTTTAAGATTAAAAACGCTAATCTTGATTACGGAATGAATTTAAACTCTAATGACTCTGTTATATCAAATCTGTCCTAAATAGTATGATTAGGGTTTTATGTTTAAAATTTAATTAAATGATGGATTATTGGACTAATTAAGTGTAGGACTTAATTAACTAAAGAAAAAGTTAAAAACTTAGTTCTACAACCTAAGCAATTCGGTCACTTAAGGATGATGTAGGATTAGTTTGTGAAATATTGGTTCAAGACATAATTAGGACACTAATCTAGGGTTTAAGTGAAGTGGACCGTGCATAATGGACTAATTAATTATAAAACCCTAAAAATTGGACCTAATTAGGGTTTAGAAGCACTAATTATATAATTAGTGAAATTAATGAACTAAGACCTAATGTGAATATGTGTGAATGCATAAGTGAACTAATAATATAAAAACCTTAAAATTAAAGTAACCTAGGGTATTTAATCAAAGATAATTAAGGTTTGCTAATTAAATCCACTATGGTTAAATAAACAGTTTTTAGGCTAACTTGGGGAGAGAATATCTCCCTCCATAGAGGTCCAATAGAGATGTGTCATACATCACTTTGAAGCTTGAGATGTCAGCTATGTTGTGTCAAAATTTGGTACCAATTGAAGATGTGTAGAATTCTGTAGGTCCAATTGAGTGGAGATTGCCTAGGGCGGCCATGTGCAGGGGCTGAACGTGTCTGCATCTTCCATGAATTGTTTCTCCCTCATTTCTTACTCAAATTAGGCTCATGATATATCAAATTAAATCTGAATGTGTCTAGTTTTATTTATAACAATTTGACAGAAATTGTTTTTGTATATTTTCCAGAATCGCAGAGATGGTGAGGGATGTTTGGGGCTCTGTTTGGAGTTGGCAGACAATTCTACTTGTCCAACTTCAAACGGTGATAACTGGAGCTAGAGAACTCCAAATGGGGTGTGTGATACCTTGTTAGAAATTTAATTGAGTCTAAATTAACATACTAAAAGATGAGAATATTATAACAAGTAGGTTGCACACAGTGACTAGAAAACAGAAGTGTGTACAATTATAGGAAAACCGTAAAAGTGAGATTTAGGCTAAGTGGGTTTATGGAAACCCTTAGTAACTTATAATAATCAATGTTCAAGGTTATTAATGACATATATTGATGATAAATGTCTTGATTAGTTGTAAGTTAAGTGGAAAATGCCTTAACCTAAGAGAGTTTATTAATGAACTAAGTGTCTAATGAGTTATTGTGGACTTAGTGAACAATTTCTTATGCACTAAAAAAATGTAATTAAGTAATAAATGGTCTAGACTTGTAATGGGCATATTATTAGTATATAAGTATGGAAAGTGGAATCATTAAATGATTAAGTCTTGGATATGACTTGATTAATTAATATGTAATTAATTATGTAAATGGTTCCTACTCTAGATGTGCCTAGAGAACCTTGCACTTGAGAATTGTGGTGGAGCATACGTATTATATTATAGTGTGGGCTTGTGCTAAGCTCCTTAAGGTAAGCTCCTGGGTTTGGTTGCTCCTCTTTCTTGTGGCCCCACCATGATGGTGGACATTATGGTTAAATTGTATGAAAGTATGTGATATGTGGTATATGTGCATTCATTCACATTCATATAGATATTATATGATTCTTGTTATTATGATGATGCACTGATGATGTATGATATGAGGTTCCTGGCCAGTGAATATGTATGTAGGTTGCCTATGGTTTGACCCTGGGAGTTATTTCATACTACAATTTGTGTTGACTGCTTATGGCTTGACCCTGGGAGTCACACTAGGCATGTGGGACATGCCAGTTAGCTATTCTTGGGGAGATCCCTTGAATAGTTAACATGAGGATGAGTTATGATGCTATGTTTATGCTGTATATTTGTTATATATACTTTATATCTGACTTGTCGTGTAGAAAGTGGGCTCAGGAGATTAGAGGATCCTCTAAGAACCTTGAGCTTACTGAGATGTTGTTATCTCACCCCTTTTTAGGGACATCATTTTAGGTACCCCTGGTAGCAGTGTGCATTCTAAGGGCAAGGGCCCAGCTATGGATTAGTGGATTGAGGTTGTTGTTTATTTTATGATGTTATATTTTTATGTGGCATGTGTAGTGTTTTGACATGTCTAGTTAGTTTTTTAGAGACTATGTTGCTGTATGTAATAATGCTCAGAATTTTATTAGTTGAGCTTCTGGATTATGGCTGTAGTTGTTACCAGCAATGTTAGATGCATGTGATGAGGACATATAGATATGATGTATGGATTTGTTAATTTGGGCACAGAGCCATTATGTATGTACTAACCCTATATGGGGATTGCAATCCGTGTGGGACTAGCAAACTGTCTGTTATGTAACTGTGTTTATCAGGTATGATTGTGTGAGAGATTCTTATCTCCAAGTTATCCGTTAAACAGCCGTTATGCTGTCAGTGAGACTCTGGCAGGAATGACACTTTTTGTCATATCCAGTTGGTCAACAACCACTAATACTGGCTAATGGGATTAACTAGTAATTGTATGTATTAGAATTACGTTTCGCAATATCTCATGTGAACTATTTTGGAAAATGTTTCAGAAAATATTTTGGAAAAAGTTTATTCGGATTTTTTACAAGACATTTTATTAATCTTTAAATAAAATCTTCCGTTGTGTACACTATACTATCATGTATGTTAACAACCGGAATACTACGGGGCGTTACACTATTGGAGGAGTATTAGCACTTGCCATTTGAGAAATATATGAAAAACAAAAAGCTAGTGGTGTAAAAGGGTGTTAAAATGTATGGCACTTGTCTCAAAAGTTTTTTCATCTTCTTCTCTCATTTTCTGTTTGCTTTCCTTAAATGTCTTTGTTGCAATTTTAGTGGTGTAAATGGGTAAGATGATTTATTAGGGCTTACAATCTGACCTAGTCTATTTAGAAAATAGAGTCAGTTTAGGCCTAACACATTTAAAATTAGGCTATAGTCTCACTCGAAAAACTTTGGCCTAAAAGTATGCAGGCTGGCCTTTTAATTTTTTTAGTAAAATAATATATTTATAAAGGTTGCCAAGAACAAAGAAAGAACTCCTAAAAATAAATATTTTATGTGTTGTTATGAACATTATTTAAGGATTTTTGTGATCTTCTTAAAAATATTTTAGAAATTTTATAATTTGGCTCTTGCTAGAAATACTCTTTAATATATGAGAAATTTCATCTTTTATATTTTAGTTTGGTTTACAACTATGATGGCCTAGAAAGCCTTATGGTTTTTTATAATAGATTATGTTAGACCTATAAATCAAATTTTTAATGGACTAACAAGTCAGTGTAGACTTTAAATATTTTACATTAGTTGAAATCTGATTTAACTTAATTCATTTATGGGAAAAAGATTTCTCATGTTGCATGAGAAATCTCCTCTCCTACCACTCTTACTTTGATGTCCGTGCCAATCATTTTTCTATTTTTTATTTTTTTCTTTAAGGTGGGCCCACCCCTTTCTCTCTCGGTAGGAAAACTTGCATTTCTCATGCAACATTAGAAATTGCAAGCCCTTCATTTATACCGCTAATTGCAGCCCATGCAATTTCCGACTTGCCTTTGAACTTGTGGATTGTTGATCAGTCTCGATAATTCATTTCCCTCTCCTATATTGGGCTGTGCTGCAAATTAACGCACTAAATATTATATTTCAACTATAACTCCAGCCCATCTCATGATCAAGCACCTAAGATTAGAATTGTAAGGAAAAACATAACAAAACCTCTATAATATATGGTATTCATGCTTTAAAAGGGGTTTAAATAAGTAAATACATTGACCAGATAAATCTCTATATATGAATCTATCGTTGGTCTTCGGCAGCATGTGTTAATTAAACTTAAAAGAAATGAGGCAATTTAATACAAAATATCTCAAACAAGAAGAACGAGTTATTGTTTTAAAATTTGAAAATTTTGAGATATATTATGTTTAGTACTGTAGTTTGACTATGTTTCCTAAACATCTAAAATAAAATTATAAAACAACTAAAACGAAATTGTATACACATTTACGCGGTGCATGGTTCATGAGTAACTAAGGACGACCTACTAATATAATACTATAGGGTCTTGCACACTCTTATAATTAGTATAGTCAAATCATGTTGAAAATTAAAAAATAAATTATTATAATTTTTTATCCTATTATATAAGGGAAAAGTGTCTATCATTTAAAATTACACAACTTACATCCTTTCACTCTCACAAAGAGGTGGGACCCACACCTTTATTTTTTTTTGTCAACTCTCTCTCCTCCTTAATCTATCTCTTTCTCTCTCTTAAAATGACACAACTTTACATCCTATAAAATTATACACACTTTTCCCATTATATAATCCAATAAGTCTATTCTCCCACATCACAAGTTTAGAGTTGATAGAAAATTTATTTAAAATTTATTCCTCGTCTTTTATATCTTTAATACCTTAGGATAAAAATGTCAATATTATTATTTATATAAAAATTATGAAAATGTAGCTGTGAAATTAATTTATGGATCTATAATAACCAGTAGCGTCTATATAAGGCATGGCTCAGTACCAGTTGCACATCATTTAAGCATGATTGGTCACGCGACTGGTTGTTATAGATCCGTAAATTAATTTCAAAATATTATATTTTTGTAATTTCTTATTTAAATAATAATATTTAAATATTTTTGCCTCTTTCATTAATCTAAGTTTCTCTTTCTAGCAACGGCCGTTATGCATCCACCTCCTTTGATGCACTGCTGAATCACACCTTTAGTTTGTCACACTCATTTGCCATAATATAGCCGTTGTCACGCTTTAAATCACCCCATTTGTCGCACTCGTTTGCCATTAACGACGCTGTTGTCACTCTCGTATATGCTGGAACACTCACATATGTCATTAGAGGTTAAAAAAATTATGATGATAACTTTAGGATTGCAACTTCTGTTTTGTTCTTTTTTCTCTCTTTCGTTAATCACGAATATGATGATAACTAAGGGATTAGAAAAATATGAAAGGAGTGTTCCATGCATTCCCCCCGCGGCCCCTTCTTTTCCTGATGGGGCTATTAAACAATTGTGGACTTTTGGTTTACAAATTTAAAAAAAAAAAAAAAAAAAAAAAAAAAACTCGATGATGAAGGCTGATGCCTTTTTTATTTTTCCCAAGAAGCTAGACTTCTTCCTTTATGAAAGGAGCATAGTTGCTTTTTCTTTTTCTCGTTTGGATTTTTTTTTATATTGAATGATAGTTTTGTCAAAGTACACGTTAAGAATACAACAAGGTTATTTATACATCTTAGCTACTTTATACTATTAGGTTTTATTATTATTTTATACTATTAAACTTTATATCATTAGTAGGAATAAATGGGGTTATGTTTTGTTAAAGATTAATTTAAATTTTAGTATGACTATGATGTCGAATGTTAAACCTTTTGCTATTTTATTATTTCCCTCTCTCATTTATCTAGGCAATTAGGTGATTACAAAGCTTAATGGAACATAGGATGGATAAAAGTAAAGAAAAGAGTTGTGTTGCTAAGAGTACATATTAAATAAGTAATTTAAACTTGTTATATCTATTCTTAACTGTGTCATTTTAAGATGAATACATATTTTTATTGAGAACACTGAAGTTATAGGTGAAAGTTTTGATTTTAGGTGTGTATTCAAATTTTATTGAAAATAATACGACTAATTAGTTGAAGTATTAAAATTCTACGATGATTCTTGTGGAACCAATGCACTCTACGAAAAGAACATAAAGGTTCAACGATTTTGATGATAACAAACAAGCATGGAAATAAAGCTTCAAGGTGCAACCATAAAAAAAAAGTTTAAACAAGATCAAGAATCAAGCTTCAAGAGAAGTCTCTAAGTCCAAACTCAAAATAATATATAGGACTTAGGATTATTTATAAATTGATTCCTTACATGAACGAAGCTCAAAGTACTTTTTGAAATACATGCATTAAATCATCGTTTGACATTCAAATACATTCCTAGCGCGAAAACGTAGTTTTCAATGTTCATAAAATATTTAAACAATATTTGAAACTGATGTGAATCAAGATAAAACCATTTTAGGGCGAAATCCAACCTTTCAACAGGTTGGTAATCGATTACCCTTCATGGTAATCGATTACCCACTCAATGGTAATCGATTACCTACTGTACAGAAGACAAAAATAACGGCTATAAAATGGCTAGTTTGCGAAAATAAGTAGGAAAAAGGCCATGGGGGCCCTCTATAAATACAGACTACTGTTCCCATTGATGGGACACACTTCTTGATCATTATTACTCATTAATTCTCATCCTATTTGCATTATTCTTGTCTTCTTGATCATAAATTCCATTTGAGCTTTATTCTTGTAAGAGTGTCATATACCATTGTTCTTCAACTTGTGTTATTTGTACTTTGAGAGTAATTAGCTATTATTAAACACCTTCCTTTGATTTCTTGAGTAGTTAGGGGAGTGAACCCTATACACTTGAAAGGTCACCAAATTCCTAAGAAAATTTGGAGTGAAAAATTATAAGGCATCAAGAGCCCGAAGTCTTGAAAGATTGTAGTGGTTTGTCAAGCACCCTCAAGCTTGATAGTTAGTAAAAAGAATTGATCGAGCGACATCAGTCTGGACGTAGGTCACGGTGGTGGTGGCCTAACCAGGATACATCTAGTTTGCAATTTCTCTAACCTTAATCTCTTTATTTAAGTATTAAAATTGCATCTTAGATTGTCTTTATATATTCGCTTGCTTACTTTTTTGATCACTACACTTGCTCTTACACTTAGAGTTTTCCTTATTAAATCACCTTATTGAAGAAATAGTCTTTAAAATATCAAAGGAGGTACTTTGCGAAAAGATTTTGTAAAACTCAATTCACCCCCTCTTGAGTATTAAAGCCACTTGTCCAACAAGTGGTATCAGAGCTTGAACTCTTGTGTAAAGAGCTTAACCGCCTCACGAGAAGGGATGGCTTCTTTGAACCATGATATGCCCCTTGAGGGATCATCTAATACTAGACCTCCATTTTTGAATGGCGTCGATTATTCTTATTGGAAGAGTCGGATGAAAATATTTCTTCAATCTAATGATTTAAGAGTATGGAGTGTAGTTGAAAAGGGTACATACCACCTACTATAAAAAATGAAAAAGATGAAGATGTTCCTAAAGATATAGACAATTACACCAAAGATGAAATTAAGAAAGGAAATTGGAATGCTAGAGCTTAAAACTTGATCACAAATGCCTTAGGTCGTGATGAATACTTTCGTGTTTCAAATTGTAAGAATGTTAAGGAAATGTGGGATAATCTTCAAATAACCCATGAAGGAACTACTGATGTTAAATTTACAAAATTAAATGCACTCACTAGAGAATTTGAAATGTTTGAGATTCATGAGAATGAAAGTATTCAAAGTATGCAAAAGAGATTCACACACCTTGTCACTCATCTAAATGCTTTAGATAAATCTTTTACTAACCTTGAGTTAATTGCTAAGGTGATGAGAAGTGTGCACAATAGGGAATGGCAACCCAAGTTGACGGCTATTACAGAATCAAAAGATTTGAAAACTATGGATCTTGCAACCTTGTTCGGCAAGCTCTAAGAGTATGAAATGGAGCTAACTAGAATAACCTTGAAGGAACAAGCCATCAAGAAAAAGTAAGGGAATTGCCTTGAAAGCCTCAACACCAAGCAAAGAGAAGGATGAAGAAAAAGAAGATGGAGATTCCGAAAATGGTCTTGATGAAGATGAGATGAGTCTCTTCGTGAAGAAGTATGAAAAATTCTTTAAGAAGAATTTTTCAAAGAAATCCACATTTCCTCCTAGAAGAAGATCTAAAGATGAAGGATCCTCACAACTCACCATCACTTGCTATGAATGTGGAAAAACCGGTCACTACAAATCGGATTGTCCAAATATTCAAAAGAAAGACAAATATGAAAAGAAGCAAGGCAAGGATATAAGGAACTTCAAGAAGGCTTATCTTGCTTGGGATGACGAATCTAGTTCTTCCGATGACGACTCCAAGGAAGAAGCAAACTTATGCTTAATGCAAGATGGGAGATCACTGGAGAAATCAAGCAAAGGAACTCAACATATATGTCTAATGGAAAATGAGGACAAAAATGAATCTGAAACCGAGGTAAACTCATCTTGCTCTACTATTTCCCCTTCATATGATGAATTGTCTGACATGTTTGAAGAAATGCATAATGAAACATTAAAACATGTTAAAACTCTTAGAGCATCAAGAAAAACTATTAGTTCTTTGGAAAAACAAATTGCGTCTTTAGAAAAGGAAGTGAAATATTTGAAAGATGAAAATGAAAATGAAACTCTCAAATTACTTGATGTTAGAACTAGTTGTATCAAATGCTTGTCTTCAAATGATCATGCATCTTCATCATCATGTACTTCATGTAAAGATCTAAACAATGAAATTGATGATTTAAATGAAATTCTAAGCAAATTCACATGTGGAAGAGATAACTTAAATGTGTTGCTTGGTAAACAAAGATGCATGTTCAATAAATCCGGTTTAGGCTTTGACATTAGCACACACAAAAAATCATATAAAAACGTTTTCATTTCTCCATCCTACATGACAAGTAGCCCATTCATTAAATGTTTTCATTGTGGTGGAAAAGGTCATAGTGCTTCCACATATAAAGTTAGAAAGGATGGTATTATTGGGCAAAAGAAAGTGTGGGTTCCTAAGGGAACTAAGCCCAAGACTTACACACAAGGACCCAACAAGATGTGGGTACCAAAGATTAAATCTTAACTTTGTGATGTAGGTTTGTTTGAAGGCTAAAAGCACCAAGTGGTACTTGGATAGTGGTTGCTCAAGTCATATGACAAGAGATGTAACTAAATTCCAATCATTCACGAAGAAAGAGCATGGACATGTTTCCTATGGAGATAACAACAAAGGAAAGATACTTGGTATTGGAAAAGTTGGTAACTCCTCCTCCGTCTCTATAGAAAATGTTTTACTTGTTGAAGGCCTTAGACATAACTTGCTTAGCATTAGTCAATTATGTGATAAAAATTATAGAGTTATTTTTGACTCATCATCTTGTAAAATCGCAAGTCTAATTGATGGGCAAGTTAAGTTTCTTGGTCATAGAGTGGATAACATTTATATGATAGACTTAGATGGTATGCCTTCAAATGGCGATAAATGTTTGATTAGTAAGGAAGATGACTCTTGGTTATGACATAGAAGAATAGCACACATTGGCATTGGTCAATTAAGCAAATTGATTTCCTTAGACCTAGTGATTGGGTTAGCAAAGCTCAAATTTGAAAAAGATAAAGTTTGTGATGCTTGTCAAATGAGAAAACAAGTAAAGGCTTCTTTTAAATCAAAAAATATTGTTTCTACCACAAAGCTTTTACAACTTTTGCACATGCATCTTTTTGGACCAACTAGAACCATGAGCTTCAGTGGCAATTACTATGCATTGATCATTGTGGATGATTATTCTCACTATACTTGGACTTTATTTCTTACATATAAAAGCGATGCTTTTAAATCATTCAAGAGACTAGCCAAGTTTATTCAAAATGAACAATCTTCAAATATTATTTCAATTAGAACCGATCATGGTGGAGAATTTGAAAATAAAGATTTTGAAACCTTTTGCGAAGAAAATGGTATTGAACATAATTTTTCCACTCCTAGGACTCCACAACAAAATGGAGTTTTAGAAAGGAAAAATCGTGTATTGGAAGAACTTGCTAGAACCATGTTAAATGAAAATGATCTTCCAAAATATTTTTGGGCGGAAGCCGTTGGCACCGCGTGTTATGTTATGAACCGTGCTTTAATTAGACCTATTTTGAAGAAAACTCCCTGATATGCCTCTAGCATATATATGATTTTTAGCTAAAATGAGAAAGAAATCTTGATTAATCTTGGAGAAAAAGGGCTAGAATTACTATTAATTTGATAAATCTCAATCAAAGATTGTGCAACTGATTTCCTTCTAATTTTGTAGGAAACAAGACAAAAAGAGGCACTTTTGGAAGTTCAGATCAGAGTCCCACGCTAATAGCGTGGAACTCACGCTAGTAGCGTGAGAATTCAGAGACATCCACGCTCATAGTGTGAAACTAACGCTAGTAGCGCCAGTCATTCTTGGCATCCACGCTCATAGCGTGAGATCCGCGCTAGTAGCGTGAATATCCAGAGACATCCACGCTAATAGCGAGAGACTCACGCTAAGAGCGCCAGATTGCGAAATCACAACACCGTGTTTTTAAAAGGGCAGTTTTGGAAGATGAAAAGGGGGACTATAAAAAGGATGCTCAACACAGAATTAGGTATTCTGGACCTAAGGAGACCGTCGTGCCTCAGAAGGAGAGCTACGGAGAGAAATTCTTGTTCTTGTTCTTCTTCTTCTTTCTCTTTTACTTTATGTTTTTATGAATATTGGATTTTTAGCCATGATTATGTTTGGCTAGTTTACTTTTATTGTAGTTAGGGTCACAAACCTTATGTGAACCCTTGTTACGACGGATTGGTTTATTTCTACTCATTTATATAAAGTTCTTTATCTTTACCTTGTGCGAAATTTATATTCTCTTTATTAGAATTGATCAATCTGATAGTTGAGGATAGTTTGAGGGTTAGAACCCTAGATAGAAATATTGGGGTTTTCATCCTTAAAAGGGGCAGGATAACAGTTTGTATGCATGCCAGGAATATATGTGTATTGAATTGCAGATGTTTGAATTATCGTGTTCATTGCTTAATTCTCATGAGGGGTTGTTAAGGGATTAGGATTCTAATTGAGATTAAAGGGTTAAATTGGCAAGGGATTGGAATTTAACTAATTAATTTTAGATGATAATTACCTGAGTATTTATATAATTGAATATTTTTAAATCAGTCCAAAGTAATAAGTGGGGATCATAAGGTGAGTGCGCTCTGGCTACAATGTTTTTCTCATTTTTATAAATCAAATCATTCTTGTTCTTATTTTTATTCTTCATCACAGAAAAATTACAAAAACAAGTCTTTATTTCAGTTCTCAATTTTACACAACTCGACATTATTTATCACAAACAAACTCTTGTGAACTTTTCCATTCTTGAAAGGAATATTAATTGATATTCGACCCAATCCCTGTGGAGACGATACTCTACTTACTTTCTATATTACTTGTGCGATCGGTATACTTGCCGGAGAGCATCAAGTTTTTGGCGCCGTTGCCGGGGATTGGCGTTTCTTATATCAATTAATTTTGATATTTAAGATTGGATTTTATTTTTATTTTTGATTTCTGTGTGATATTGAATAGTGCTACTAATCTCTTTTCTGAGTTGTATGCGAGGTAAAAAGCCAGAATTTCCACTTGATTTGGAGATTACCAAGACTGAAAAGAGATACAAAAAACTTGCTTGGAAGAAGCTTGCATTCAACGAGCTAGGAATTATGTCTGAAGAAGCACACAAGATGGCAGCGAATAATGAAGAGGACAATCCGCTCATGGATACTATCCTAACTCCATTATTCAACAGGCCCAATGCGAGCATTGTTCAGGCAAATGTTGTCAACAATTGGGAGCTCAAGTCCTCTCATATTCAATTGGTAGAGAGAGCTCAGTTTGGAGGAGAGGAGAGTGAAGATCCTCACCGATTCGTTGACAGATTCTTGAGGATCTGTGACTCAACCAAACACCCTCAGGTGTCGAACGATGTGATCCGGTTGAGGCTGTTCCCTTTTGCTCTTAAGGGAAAAGCTCTTAGTTGGCTGGAGAGGCAGCCGGCAGCAAGCATTGTTACATGGGATGATATGTCTCAGAAGTTCTTTGCTGAGTTCTTCTCGATGGAGAGGTACAACCAGATGGTGAATGATATCACCAATTTCACTCAATTGTAGGGTGAATCAATGTGTGCAGCATGGAACCGGTTCAAAGACTTAATGAGAAGGTGTCCTCAGTATAACTTGACTGCTGGTAATCAAGTTAGAATCTTCTTCAATGGTTGCAAACCTGAGGTGAGGATGGTGTTGAATGGTGCAGCAGGTGGCACGATTAAATCCCTAAGAGAAAATGAGACTCTGGAGTTGATTGAGAGGATGGCTGCCAATGAAAATGAAGTGATGTCATCCAAGCCTAAGAGGGGTATCCTTCAACTAGAAGGTAATGATGCAGTGCTGGCTGAAAACAGTTTGTTATCTCAGCAGGTAGCCAACTTGACATCAAGGCTTGACAAGATGCAGCTTGCTAGTGTTCAGATTAAAGCTTTGTTGTGTGTGAATATTGCCAGGACAATCATGAGTCTAATGAATGTCCTGAGATGCCTTCTGATTCACCTAAGCAAATGCAAGTGAATGACATTTGGTATGATCAAAAACCTCAACAGCAAAATGTTCAAAGAGGTCAGAATTTTACTTCCAGAGGTAATAATTATCAACGGAAGATTCAAGGCACAGGTCTTGATTACAATTCCAACAACTACTTGCAGCCTCCACCAGTCCAAGCTAAGGAACCTTCTGATTTGGAGAGGTTAGTTGGACAAATGGCTCAACACTCCAATTCCTTCATGGAAGAGACTAGGGCCAATACTAAAAACATGAGTGCTTCTATCAGGAATTTGGAGAATCAAATTGGCCAGCTGGCTAAGCAAGTTGCTGATAGAACTCTAGGCACTTTCCCTAGTAACACAGTTACAAATCCCAAGGAGGATTGTATGTTTGTCACAACTAGAAGTGCTAAGGTGGTAGCAGCTCCAGAAAAGCTGAGCACAAAGGTGAAAGCTAATGAGAAGCTTAAGGCGATTGAGGAGCCAGAAAAAGAGGAGGTGATTCCTTCTGATGTTAAGACACCTCTTCAGAAAGGTGAAGAAAAAGAGCCACCTATTGTTGCTGAAAAGAAGAAATTTGAGCTGAGTCCCGAATATGTGAGAGCCATGGCACCTTATCCTGAAAGATTCAAGAAGGATGATCAGAAGCAACAATATGGAAGGTTTCTTGATATATTCAAGAAGTTGCATGTCAACATTCCATTTGCTGAAGCTTTGGCTAGCATGCCAAATTATGCCAAGTTCATGAAGGATTTGTTGTCAACGAAGCACAAGTTGCAAGAATGCCAAATGGTGACACTCACTGAGGAGTGTAGTGCTATTATTACAAAGAAGTTCCCGCCTAAGCATCATGATCCAGGGAGCTTCAATATTTCTGTTGAAATTGGTAACACCAAAATTGGCAGGGCATTACGTGATCTAGGGGCTAGCATTAATTTGATGCCCCTTTCTGTTTGTAATTCCTTGGGGATCACCAAGTTGAAGCCTACTTTGGCATCTCTTCAACCATCTGATAAGTCTGTAAGGAAGCCTAGTGGAATAATAGAAGATGTTCTTGTGAAGGTGGACAAGTTCATCTTCCCTGCTGATTTTGTGGTGTTGGACATGGAAGGGGGAGCTGAGATGCCTTTTTTGCTGGGTAGACCTTTCTTAGCTACATCTCGTGCACTGATTGATGTTGAAAGCGGGAAGCTCAAGCTAAGAATGAATGATGAAACTGTTACTATTCATGTCTTTGATTCTTTAAAACAGTCTTCTCACAAAGACGATTGTTTTAGTCTTGAAGTCTTAAAGGAAGAAAAAGATGTAGCGGTTGAGGTTCCTGAAAAAGCAGATGATTATAAAGAAGATGGAACCTCAAAAGTGAAATTGAAGGATCTTCCTCAAACTCTAAAAGATGATGTCAAAGAGGTGATGACGCTTCAAAGGAGGCGTAATCCTACAAAGAAGAAGGCAATGAGAAAGGAAGTGGTGAGACTCTTTGATACGAGTTGGAAGAGACACCGGGAGCTGAAGTTTGACAAGAGACACCGAGACTCTATCTCTCGGAAAAATCAATGCTTCAAAGAGTTCTTAACATGGCTTCATGGTTTGGACCAAATCTGGGAATGGTGGTCTCATACACCAAGGCATCCAGTACCACCGGACCTTCCATTTGCTGAGTCATCCCACGCTGCTGAGGGGGATGACATGGAGGGTTGATTATATCTCCTTGCTGACAAAGATTTTGTATATTAGTTTATTTTTGTGTTTCGTATTTTTTTTTTAGTTACTTTGTGTTGGTATATTTTTCTCTGATGTTTTAATGTGCGCATTATAGTTTATCCTATATGCCACTGTTTGTTCCATTGTGCAGGTTTTTCTTCCTTCTTGTGGTTTAATTATTGTTGAGGACATCAATTCTCTAAATCTGAGAATGGTAGGCTTGCACCTTAGAACTGCAATTCTTCTATCAGGGGAGATATTCTAACTCTTTTAATTTTCCTAGTTATTTTTGTAGTTATTTTGTGTGCTATATAAAAAAAAATTGAAAAATGTTTCTGAGCAAGTCCCAGGTTTAGATATGCTTTCCCTAGTTAACTTGACTGATTCATCATAGAAAACATGTTTTGTATGAACTTCTGGCATGATATTGTATGGGCATAAGTAGATTTCATGATTGCTCGTTTGTCTGAATTTTGTGCTTGAATGATTAATGATGCCTGATGTTTCTTTTGGAAGTCTAGCTTGACATCATAGCTGGTGAGGTTTTGTGCTTAAACACTTATTTTATTTTGAGAGACCTCACTGTGATAGAGTTCTAGAACTTGCTCTGTTTCTCTGTTATGCATGCATTGGTTGATATGATAAAGGCATTTTGTTCTTGTTAGCTATTAGGAGTGTTCGCGGTCTGGATTGGATCGATTTTGGAAGCAAAAATCATCTGATCCAATACCTTCGGTTTGATCGTATAATCATCCATTCTGTTTGATTTTTTTTCAAATCCGATCCAATCCAATCCAATTTTTTTCGGTTTGGATGGGATCGGTTTTTGGTTTTTTGAAAATCCTAAAATTTATTTCATGATTATTGTGCAAATAACATCTTTTGTATATATTGACTTTGTAATTCTTTTTTTTTTAAAATACAAAAGCATTAGTAAACAATAATATAGTTTTTTTTTGGGTAATGAGATATGAAGCTCTACAAAGATAAAATTTGTTAATGAGATGTTACTAGATTTTTTCTTGGGTTTAGTTGATGGGTTAATGGGTCTTGGGTTTATAAATTTTTGGACTATGATTGGAGAAAGACCCAAGTAGATAGAGGGAAATTAATATATTGGATCAGTTTGGATTGGATCGGTTTTCATCAACCCATCCAAAAACCGATCCAATCCAATTAAAATTTGCTGTTTTTTTTCAGTTTTTTATTTTTCGGTTTTCGATTTAGGGTTCGCTTTTTCTGCAGTTACTGCAGATAAGTTATCTGCAGAAAGCCCAATACGACGTCGTTTTGCACAGAAATCATGGTGTTTTTGTAATTTGAATTTATTTTAGGGTTATAATAGTCTTTATATTTATAATTTTTAAGATTTCAATACCAAAACGACGTCGTTTTGGGAATAAATGCATATAACTTATCTGCATTAACTGCTGAAACATTTTTCCCTTCGGTTTATTCGGTTATCGGTTATGGGTTATCGATTATCAATTTTTCGGTTCGGTCACCGCGGTTTGAATCAGTTTGGATCGGTTGATGAACATCCCTATTAGCTATTGGCCAAAAATAACCCACTTGTATGAATTTTTCCATTGCTAACCCCTTTGAGCCTGAGCCTTTTTGTTCATAATTCCTGCTGATTGCTTAGCCTATATCCATGTGACTTACCTTAATTGAGATTGAATTATTGATGTGTTGAAAAATAAAACAAAGAGATTGAGGTAAGTTCCACAAAGGTAAAGTAATTAGGGGATGTAAATTTCATCTGTGCCCTTAAAGAAAAAGAAAAAAAAAGATGAATGTGCATAAAAGGTGGTTGAAAGGAATTAATTCCCGAAATTCTGTGGGAATGATTAGTGGAGCAAAACCATTGAGTTGAATGTGTTAAAGTGAAATAATATCAGTTTTTCAATCTCATTGTTGTTTGAGCTACTATCTATATATTCTTACCCTTTAACTCGACCAAGTTACAACCGTGAAGTCCTTTTGATCAATTGCTGCATGTGTTTGATTCTTCATTTTTAAGAACTTGAGAATATGATCAAGCTTATGGTAGTGTTATTGCTGTGATGGATTGAGTGACTGTTACTCCCTCAAACACTTGAGTGCTGAGCGTTATATGTTTATCTTGGTGAGGGGTGTTCAAGCTAGATTCTGATATTTTCATGAGAATAGAAGGCATTGTTAGGAGTTCTTTGCATAGATTCAGTCATGCTTAGCATAGTGAGCTATTGATTGTCTGTGTGATGTTATGTTGGAATAATTGATTGTTTCCTGGATTGAGTCTTGTACATTGCTGGGGACAGCAATGTTTAAATCTGGGAATGATTTGATATGCCTCTAGCATATATATGATTTTTAGCTAAAATGAGAAAGAAATCTTGATTAATCTTGGAGAAAAAGGGCTAGAATTACTATTAATTTGATAAATCTCAATCAAAGATTGTGCAATTGATTTCCTTCTAATTTTGTTGCCGTATATGTTTCCTTTCGTCTCGGTTACCTTCCCATAAAACCTAGGGTAAGGAAGCGTATCAACCCCTGTGGTTTAGGGTAAGCTTTATTCGAAATAGGGAATCTTCAATTTACAGACTCTAAAGGCAGATCATCTCATGATCTCTTTTACTATGCATAGATTCCCGAGTCCCTGTAAATGTCATCCCGATTTCTCCGGTTTACAGATAACCTAATCTCTCACAGAGATTTGACGAATTCCTTCAGCTTATCACCCTAGCCCTGTGTTCTTTCAGGACAAGCCCAACAGTATACCTATGAGTCTCCATGTTTCTGGCAGACGAGGTGCACAATCAAAGCATGCCTTCTAGAACACAGTCTAGGTAATAACTTCTGGTCTTACGAAAGACATACCCAAATATAAAGAGACTACTCTAATGATACTCTCTGTGAGAGTTCCTCATAGAGTCTCTTTGTGGGTCTGTTCAGTGCGAGCTATACCCTTATAGGTCCACCCACGACTTTAGCTAAGACATCTCCATATCTGTAGCTCATGAGGTCTTTACCTTGCATCCAAATACAAGTAGATAAGTCGTGCTAGTCTTACCCGAGATCATTGATCCCCATTCTCAGTGTCTCTAGACTAGGAACATAAAATTAGGAATAAACATGCAGTATCCTTGAATCCTCATGATCGTGATCTCATCACAGATACTCAAGAGATACATGTTTTATTTCAAGGGGTTTATCCAGTTACTCATATAAATATTAATAGTAATATTGAGACAAAATATGAAACAGGATAAATAGTGCTTTTATTTGCGACAATATAAAAGGTCTACATATGTCCTAATCTAATCAAAAGATTGTCTCTAGGACATCCATATACTAACAGTTAGAACCCTAGATAGGAATATTGGCCGTGATGGTGAGAGGTTGATCAAGTCAACAGCAGTTCTGACGGCTTCTCCCTAGAATGATTTTGGCAATCCGGCATTGGATAGCATACTTCAGACCTTCTTTTCAATAGTCCAGTTCATCCTCTCAACAAGTCCATTCAACTGTGGAGTCTTGGGGGGCGTATTTTCAAGTCGGATCCCAGCCGCTATATAAGATGGTTTCCTTATGCTTTGTATAAAATGGTTTATGTTATAGAAAATTAGTTGTAGATATGGAAACTTTACCTCAAGGATCGGTTAAAACTCTGTTCAAGGATTGTTAAGGTAGTTGTAGAAGTTTTTATGTAAAGGGTTAGTTGTACAGAAGCTATAGTAGTGTGCAGGACTAGGCTTGTGTATAGTTCCTGATAAAAAATGTTAGTATGTAATCTTGAAAAACATTGAATAACAATTTAGTTACTTTGTTTCCTTTCATATTTCTCTTTTTCTCTTTGTTATTAGGGTTCATATCCTAACATTGGTGCTTTCATCGGAACACCATTTCAGCCTGTTTTCATTCTTTGTTTTCTCTTTCCACTTTCATTTTCCAAAAAATAGAGCACGACAAGAAAATAGAGTAAGTCCATGGAAATTTTGCTTGCTCCATTAAGCCATGCAAGGACAGCTTCAGTTGGTCCACGTTCGTTGTTGCAGTCCATTTTCAACGATCAAGATACAACCACTTGTCCAATTTTCTTTTCAATATAGTATAGCTCTAATATTGTAGGAGCTTCAATTTCTTTAATGGAAAGGCAATTTGCACCATTAAACCATGGAATGACATCTTTAGTTAGCCTGCATATGCTGTTGAAGTCCCCATTTTTTAGCTCTTCAGTTTCTTTACTGGAAATGCAGTTTGCTCCATTAAACCATGTAAGGACAGGATTGGTTGGAATGCGTCCGCTATTGAAGTCCCTATCTTCAAGCTCTCTTGCCGCCATGAATTTGCAGGATCCTTTATCCTTTATTCTCCAGCAGGTTCTTGAATCTTTGATTTTATTTGCATTTCATAACAATAAGAGCCTAGAATTTGTTGAGGAGTCCACCAAGGCATCGACATTCGTTATGTCCCACAGTGTCAACCATTTCATTTGGGATCCAGGAGGTTCACTTGTCATTTTTTTCTTCCCCATTGGACCTTGAGGACAAGGTCCCTTTCATAGGGGTGAGTAATGTTATAGAACATTAGTTGTAGATATGAAATCTTTACCTCTAGGATCGGTTAGAGTTCTGTTCGAGGATTATTAGAGTAGTTGTAGAAGTTGTTACGTAAATATTTAGTTGTACAGAAGATATAGTAGTGTGCAGGTGTAGGCTTTTGTATAGTTGTTGTGCAATTTGTAATCAATTAAATCTACCACACAAATACGCAAGTGCACGTGTCACAAGTAATAAAGATATGTGTGAGTCCAAGTATCGTTCCGACGGAGATAAGTATAAAGTGTGAACTATTCAAGTAAAGAAAATATGAAAAAGGATTGATTTTGATGGTTGGATTTATAAAATAAAAGACAATTAAAAATAAGAAAATAGTAAACTAAAATTAAACATATTAAGATGAGGGATAAGATATAGGTCAGGTTCAATTTTCCTAATACAGCAATACTGAAACGATGCTTTAACGATCCTATATCAATGCTTAATTAGTAACCGAAAACTAAAGTATGTTGGAGCTTTTGGCCAACCTAACATATATACCCAATAACTAATTCCCACATCTCTATGGCCAAACTAATTACTGAATTGTTGAAGTCCAAGTTCAAAGGCTATGTGGTGTGAATGATCTCTCTACCCACAACTTAATCAAGTTAACTTAACTTAATTAATCCACACAATTCAACAAGGGTCTGGATTCGGAAACCTCTCGGCCCCAACCTCCTCAATATCATATATGTATCTCTTGACATGCATACATGAATAAGAATAAGCAAACTCGTTGAAAAATTAATTAAATATTAATAAAAACAAAGTTTAGGCATACATCTCAGTGTTACAGCATAGGTACTTTATCACCTAACCTATAGAGAAAATTAGCTCATAATGGAATTAAATAAAATAGAGAAAAGAAAGAAAGAATTCATGGAGAAACAGAAAAGAAGATGAAAGGAATGTTGTTGTGAAACTTTGTCACAGTCTTGCTCCAGTAATGCTCCAGCAACTCTTCCTCCTCCAAGAATCTCACTTCTCTCTCTAAAACATTCCTTCTGACTTCTCGGCCTCTTTCTAGCTGCGTCTAACCTCGTCTCTCTGAAAAACTCTCTTGGAATCCGTGGGGGACTCCTCTTTAAATAGGAAAAATAGTTGGATAATTGGGCCTTTGGTTTGGGAGTGAGATTCCATGAATCTTATTGCTGCAGCTTTATCTTATCCCTAATTTCTTGGGCTGTTGGCACTTGATTGGATAAGATCTTGATCTTCTTGATTTTCTTGTGACAATATTGTTGTTGACTAAGGATAAGTTTGTTGTCCTTGATCCTTGCGATTTTAAGATAAGATTTAATCTTTGAAAGCGTCCTTGATCCTTTCTTGCTGGTGTTTTATCCAATTGTTGGGGAATAACTAACTTTTGAATTTTGAATTTTGAATTTTCAGTTGTTCCCTTGTCCACGCTGTCATGCTGTACCGACTGCTATATCATTACTTTGTCAGCTTCTCTGTTACAGCATTCTGACGTCAATTTTCCTGCAAGGATAAACACTTAACAAGTCATCTTTTCTTATACAAAATCAAGAAATATTGTCTCATTTTCCATACTTAGTCATCTTAAAACACTTAATCATAACTATGCAATATTTAGCTTAATTATCATGCAAACAAGACAACTTATATGGAATTTATGCAGTAAATTCATCATAAAAATACTAAATTAACTCTCAATTGAGAGAGTTAACACACTCCAAACTCAAAACGTTGCTCGTCCTCAAGTAACAAAGAAGAAAATGATTAATTGGCCTGCATAAATTCAGTGGCATAATAGCAGCAATGGCTATTATTGAAATGAGTAGTTCTGATGTAGCATTCCAAGAACAATGTACACGTGAGAGTTGATTTTCAACCTTGGCTTATACTTTCACTTTGGGACTCTTTGTTAGCTTGACTTCTCATGGCTTCTTCCTTTTGGAGTATTGAGTGTGTGTGTGTGGTGAACTTTCTTGTTGGCTTGATCCACTTGAGAGCATCAAACTAAGAATCATAAGACTTAGTTTCTTTATCCATACTTTGCCAAATTTGAATCAAAACCTATGTGTAGGGAATTGAAGGAACGAGTGTCCACCTTGCTTACTTTTCTTTTGACTTGGCTCCCTCTTTTATTTTGTGAGCTTTGCTCATGTTCATTGGCACTTATTTTATGTTTTTTAATTTTGCCTTGATTTTTCTTTATGTGAGTTTCTTTCTTTTTCACTTGTGCTTTTGCACTTGATTTAGCTCGGCTTCTTTCACCCTTATAGCCTTTAGAACTTACTCATATGGTAAGATTCAAATCCATCAAACCCTGAATCCTAAGTCCTCATTCGCAATCCACTCTTTAGGCTTCTCTTGCTTTCAAGTTCCTCCTTTGTGCTTGATTGTTCAATTACTCCAGTTGCTTTCTGCCTTGATCATTTCAGCCTCCAATTTATACTTTCATTGCCTTTCAAGTTAAAGAGAACTTACTCTCACTCAACATAACTACTACTATCCTGCTACAGCAAAAAGGATCATAACAACATAGATAAAGATGCAATTTGTTTTACCTTATTGATGCAGCATTATTCTCATACTTTTTCTTACTCTTTATTTAGACTTTTTCCATTATTCCTATGATGTAATGTATAACCTAACTTCTTTATTCAAATAAAACTAAAAAGTAAATTTACTGAATTTAAAATCTAATTAACTAGCAAACATGTTCCTCTTTTTCATTAATTTTCTAAGTGATGCAGGGGATTACAAATAGCAAAAAGAAAAGAAAAGAACAATGCAACCTAGATATTTTTTTTCTTCTTCTAAATCAAAACTATTACAAGTTATGATCTAGTCTTCATCTTGCTCTTCTTAGTCTGAGAGGTTATCTTCCATGTTTTCATCTTTTTGCTTAACCACCTCTTCCATTTCTTCTTCTTGTTCTCCTTCATCATCACTCCCTTGCTGCATCGGTATTGCTGCATCAGAGGCTTGGGGTGCAAAATTGAGGAATCTCAACTGACCTAAAATGAAATTGTCCATTTCTTTCAACTTTTTCATCACAAGTTCTCTTGTCTTCAGTTGGTTTTTCTTTATTTTTTGTAACTCTTATCAATTTTCTCCCAAATTTTAGCACCTTCAGCAGGTGGTGCTATATCATCATTTTTCTGGGGAGTTGCAGTAGCATTGCTTTGTAATAACTCTTCAATTTTCCTCCATATCCTTCTTACAGCAGCAGAGGAGATTTCTTCATTCATTTTGATTTTCTCTTCTTCATCTCCAATTGGTACCTTGGCTTCCCTCTCACTTCCACATTTGAAGGTCTTCCTTGGGGCATATTGGCATAAAACTCTGGAACAATGGGGAGTACACCATCTTGCTTATGTAAACAGAAGGTTCTCCATTGGTGAGCCTCAATGATGACTAAAATGTAAGATGGGTAGGCATTGGAGTCAAGAGAGTCCTTGACAAGACCCTTGTCTGGTGATGGTGTCCGCTTGAGCATGGTTTCATGCCTTTTTATTGCTCTTTCGGTGGAGAAGGAGGGGATTGCTTCTAATTGAGAGCTGCTTCCACTGGTCCTTGCCCTAATCTTGCCACTTTGAGTGCTTAAGCCCTCCATTGTTCCACTCCTAACTCAGTTTGGTTGTCTCGAGTGAAAGAAAGAAAGAAATATGATTGGGGGACTCCAAACTCAAGCCTTTGTTGTGGCTTGAGTTCTTGCAAGAAGGTTCTTAAAGATGTAATTAGAAGAGAGAATTTTTACTCATAAAACCAATACAAACACGATAATGAAGGTAGAAATATAGAACCTGGCTTTTACAGTGGGATAAATATGCACATGGGTCACAACGGTTCACTTTTGGTGGCTGGGTGAATTGGATGGTGCTGCATCAGGATGTGCGTAAAATTCTGATAGCTGTGTCATTTCATCCATTTCTTTGAAATTTTTAACCGTTGCATTGTTACAGCTTCAGTGATGATGTGGTAGCCTCTAAAAATTCTTTCTGTGGGCCTGCTATACATCATAATGACTCTAATTGATGCATCTGAATTGGGCCCAAAGCTTGTTTGGCCCGATTCCTTTATTCCAACCCAATTGCTATGGGTTTTGCCTTATTTTTCATGACCTCGTGCTACAACCTAGTTCCTATAATTTTAATTAATGGGCATCAACACCATTTTTCTCCCTGCAAAACATCTTAATTAAAATTAAAAAGAACATTAATACTAACTTATCCTAAATCCTAATAATTGAAAATACGAAATTGCAATAAATTAAAATACTAAAATTTAAATGCATAAAATTTAAAAACTTCCTAATTAAATTTTGTGCTGCCTCCCAAAAGCGCTTGTGTTATAGTCTTCAGCCTGACTTCCTCCTCGTCAGATTTCAACTTGGCTCAACCAAGGAGATAATGGTTGTCTCCTTGATATTTTGATCTCCCCAATAATGCTTCAGCCTTTGTTCATTAACCTTAAATGTGCTCCCATCTTTTTCATTCATAATTTCAATAGCTCTATAGGGGTACACATGTGCAACCTTAAAGTGTCCTGTCCATCTTGATTTGAGCTTGCCTGGAAAGAGCTTGAGCCTTGAGTTAAATAAAAGAACTTGTTGACCTTGCTCAAATACCCTTGCCAGGATCTTATTATCCTGCCACCTTTTCATATTTTCCTTGAAAAGCTTGGCATTTTCATATGCATTCATCCTGAACTCTTCCAGTTCATTTAGTTGTAGCATTCTCTTCTGTCCAGCTGCTTGTTCATCCAGATTTAGCTATGATATAACATAGTATGCTTTATGCTCTAACTCAACAGGTAGGTGACATGTTTTGTCATAGACAATTCTGTATGGAGATGCACCTAATATTGTCTTATAAGCAGTCCTATATGCCCATAGTGAGTCATGCAATATTTAGCTTAATTATCATGCAAACAAGACAACTTATATGGAACTTATGCAGCAAACTCATCATAAAAATACTAAATTAACTCTCAATTGAGAGAGTTAACAATAGTTCCTAATATAAAATGCTTGTCTGTAATCTTGACGAACATTGAATAACAATTTTGTTACTTGGTTTCCTTTAATATTTCTCTATTTTTCTTTGTCATTAGGATTCATATCCAACAGTCTACTTATACTTTGTATGTCGCAAGATGGTTTCCTTGTGTGATGTATACTTTATGTGTCTCTGTTGCGAACATGGCAAGTATACCGGTCGTACAAGTAATAAAGTGATTAAGTAAAAGTATTGTTCTCACGAAGACTAATTATAAGTAATAGTTTCACCATTTTTATCTAAGACAGTAAAAGAAATTAATTAAAAAGCTAATTTAAAATAAAATATTAAGTTTTGAAAATTGAGAATAAAAACGCAGCTAGGGTCTATTTCATCTATGATTTCCCTTAAATGAATTAAATTAATTCAATAAAATCCTAGCCCTCTTGTTAGCAAATGATTCTTCATCTAATTATTAACTGGTTAAATTCCTAATGTCTTAGTTATTTATCCCTTTAATCTAATTAGAATCCTAATTTCTTAGAAACCCTTCGTAGATTAAGCATTAAATGCAATGAATCCCACACGCTTGCAATTCTCGCCAGTCTATGTCTAGAACAAGCAAAAAATGGTATTTATCCTAGTTCGATTAAAATCCTAAATATTTCTATTTAGAATTCTACCCTCTTTATTCCTATATGGTTTTTCAAGTCATATAAGAAATTTAAACAAATAAATCAGGATAAATACATAATAATTGAGACAGAGTTTTTTTCAAAATTAATTAAAATCAAATAAGAGTAATCATTGGATCCATATCCCTAACTACTAAGAAAATTAGCCAAACATATTCATGTATGGCTTTAACAAAAATGTCAAAAGAAAATTAAAAGACAATTAAACTAAATTCCTAGATGAAGAATGAGATTAAATCTCCATGTTTCCGCTTTGATCCTCTTCCAGATCTTCACTGTCTATAGTCTTTGAGTTCTCTGTGTTGCGCGCTCCTTATTCTCTCTCTCTCTCTTTGTTCCAGCCTTCAATCTTTCCTGCCAGAATACCCTTGTTTCAAAATATTCCTCTTTTTATATTAAAGAGAAACTTTCCTTTTAAATCTCCAATTAAATCTTCAAAATATCACAGCCCATCTGATATGATTCCTCCTCAAAATATATCCAAAGTTATCTTTTTCTTATTGATGAGCAAAGTTTTTCCATTTTGTTTTATTTTAGAAAACAAATCAGTGTCAAATCTTCGTAAATCTGGCTTTAGCGCCTTTGGCGCCACATTGTGAGAGAGATTCGCCCCTTTGGCGCCAACTTTTGTTGTTGCCCGCTGTAAGAACCTGCACCGTTAATTAAGGAAATTAATCAGTTAATTATGAGTTTAATGAGATAATTCCATAATTAACCCTAATAATTATTATGAAGCTCTAATAATTATAGTAATTGAGTAATAATGTTGAAAGTCATTTTTCTGACGAAAAGTGCAGATACCGGTTCTGCTACCGTTAATTAAGGAAATTAATCAGTTAATTATGAGTTTAATGAGATAATTCCATAATTAACCCTAATAATTATTATGAAGCTCTAATAATTATAGTAATTGAGTAATAATGTTGAAAGTCATTTTTCTGACGAAAAGTGCAGATACCGGTTCTGCTAGTCGGTATAAATGCGTATCGAAATAGTATCCCGGAAAACTATAATAAGTGCATGATAATTACTAGAATAACATGTAGGACTTGTAAAACGAGTTTCAAGTTAAAATAATGAGAACTGGTACCAGAAACTGGTATTGGCTATGAAAAGCGCGTACCGGAAAGGTGCTCCGAAAAATATAAGAAAAATATGTTAATTCTTGTAAAATTGAGTAGGATGAGAATCCTGAGTTTGGGATTAAAATGCTAAGCGTAGCAATAAAAGCTAATACTGTGTTTTAATTGGTTAAGTGACTATATATAGGCTTGTTAAGGCACAAAACCCTAGGCATTCAGAATTCTCTACGTGGAGGGTGGCTGACCAATTTTCTTAAACATTATTCCACGGCTTCTTCATCTTGTTCTTGAGCTTTGGGGCCATTTCCTTCACAAATTCTTCTCCTAAACACTTGTAGCTTGTGATAGTTGGCTTTGGAGGGGTGTGGAAAGTATCATTCTGAGTTTGTGACCTCTGTTTGGGGGGTGTTTGTTGCTGACTTTGGAGGTTGGGGGTTGTTGAGCCATTGTAGTGGCATTGTGAGCTTCAAGGAGCTTCCTTTGTGAAGAAAGAACCAACATTGGTGTGTCATTTTCGTTTTGGGACCAAGTCAGAACCTTGGGAGTTGGTTGTGAGCTCCAAAAGCAGCCCTTTGCCTCTGTTTTGAGCTTTGGGTGAGTTGCCTAACTTTGATCATGAGTTTTAATGGTTTAAAGGTGATGTCTTTGCATGTTAATGGGTTAAACAAGTAACCAACTGGTACGTAGACTTAAAACAGATTAAAGATGCATGCTTTGACGTTTTATAGTGTTAAAAATGGTACCTTGGAAGGATATCTTCGCGAAATGCAGAAACTGCATTCTGTCGCTCCGGATATGGATATCCGGATATGGTATCCAGATATTGATATCCGGATATGCCCCCGACAAATATTCGGATATTCTGGGTTTGCGAGGAACAGTAGATGTACTGTTCATACAGTAGGCTATTGGGGGTTTGTGGACCCTAGATTGATGAAGTTGAACTTCTGTAGATACTTAACTAAGTCAGAATCATTGGATTAAGGGCTTATGGCTTTGAGGGAAGCCTTAAGACGTAAAACGTAAGAAAGACGTTGTCTTTATGATGTATGCTTGTAGTGCATGTTTATTAATTTATTATTGGTCCATATCAGATTGTGATCTGCTGTGTGTTGGACTTGAGCTGTGGACTCTTGGCTTTGGGTGTTAGCTTGCAAGGTAAGCTTTCGTGTCCTCGGTTTAGCCATGTTGTGGTTCCAACATGTCCCATGGGGGTATGGTTATATGCATGTTGTGTTACATGCTTTGAATATTTGAAATGTTGTTGAGCTTTATGTGTAATGGCTTTTAATATGCATGTATTGTTCCATCTTGACAGTAACCCTGAGTATGTGGTGTCATACAAGACGGTGATCCGGGGTGGATGCAAGTGGCGTCTTGCACTATGTGTAGGTATTTGGCGTATATAAATCTTGCATTTCTCTGGCCAGTAGAATATAATTGACACACATGACATGATTATCTGTTGCATTGCAATATTTTAGAACTGATGTTATAAACTGCTTTTGAACATATATTGCACATGTAAGTGAGCTTGAGGTGGAAGATCCTTGAGGACCCCTTGCCTTACTGAGATTTCTTGTTTAGAGATCTCACCCCACGTTTGGGGAATGCTTATTTCAGGTTCAGGTAGTATGGGGACTGATGCCTCTGGCGGCAGGAGGCCAGAGCTTAGTTGATGTTTAGTGCTGTTCATATTATGCTGGCATGACTGGATTGGATGCAGTTTATGTTTTCTATCATTTATGCTTATGTTGCTGTTGTTGAGACTGATGTTGGGCTTTGTTGCCTTATTTGGGTGAGCATGGGAGTTGTCCATGCCACTTTGTTGTTAGTACTTTTGAGTTGAGTTGTATAAACTTTTAGATGGTCCGGTCTATGTTTTGTAGTTCCGTGACTAGAGACTCATACTTATGTTATTTAATTAATGAGGTATTTCAGTTAGTTGTTTATTGCAATGTACATTCAGGCAATGTTTTGAAAATGGTTAAGTAATCAAGTTGGTAATGATTAATGACATCATAATTGAAAAGAAAAAGATATTCCGCATTTTTAATTAAGCACATCTTAATACGATAGTATGATAATATTACCGGATATATACGGGGTGTTACATTTATGGTATCAGAGCAATGGTTCGAGGGAAAAGCCTGTATGTATTGCAATATCTAGGATGTTTGGTTGCATCTGTCTTGTGTGTTTACTCCGTCGAATTTTATTATGATAATGCATACGTAATCACATTATGTGGGCCTGATCAACTCATAATTTGTGTAACTTGTGCAGAGTCATGGTAAGGTCCGGGAGAACACGAGAGATTTCTGAGGATCAACCCGATCCTATCCTGACTGCATTGGCTGAGATGCAGGCGGCTAGGTTAGCCGATCAGGAGGCCACTAGATTGGCCAACGCGGCAATGATGAACGTTGTTCGCGAGGCGAATCGGATAGCCGCAGAAGAGGTTCGTGAAGCGAACCGGAGGACCACTGAGGATGTCCTCGAGGCGAACAGGATGGCGAACATGACGATGATGAGAGTCATGTTGGAGGAGATGAGGGCTGGTCCTGCTGTAGGTCAGTTTCCACCGCCACCGCCTCCACCTAGTGTTCAGGATGAGAGCCTGAGTCACTTTGGCAGTGCTACTCATGTCGCTGGGACGATGAAGACCTTTGCGGAGCTTGCTGAAGATCATGATGTGATTGATCGTCGACTGAATGCTTTCAGGAAGTATAAGCCACCTGTGTTTGATGGGTCTTTGGATCCTATTGCTGCAGCGAGATGGCTACAGGCGTTGGACAAGATATTCCGGGTCATGCAGTGTACATACCCGCAGAAGCTGATGTTCTCGACTTACATGCTGGAGGGCGATGCCCATGAGTGGTGGACGAACACCTCTCGTGCTTATGAGATGCAGGGTCATGTCATGACGTGGCCATTCTTCGAGGAATGATTTTGGGAAAGTACTTTCCCTACGATGCGCAGGAGAGGAAGCAGGGGGAATTTGATAGATTGGTTCAGGGCTCGATGTCTATTGACGAGTACATGGTCAAGTTTAATGAGCTTGTGAAGTTTGCGCACTTCCGGATGGTTCCTCCTACTCCGATGTTTCTGGCTGCTAAGTTCCGCAATGGACTTAGTGAGGTGATTGCTGAGCATATTGCTGGAGCTGCTTCGAGGGATTTTGGTACACTGGTTCAGCAGTGTAAGGACATTGAGGATGTCTGCATAGCGAGTAAGGCCAAGAGGGCCAAGGTCGACGAGACCAAGGGGACTATTAGTTCCACTCTTGCTCCTACTTCTTGGAAGGATAAGAAGTTTGCTGGGAAGGGCAAAGGTAAACAGTTGGCGACTAGGCAGGCGCCTGGTCAGTTCAAGAGGACTGCTTCGCAGCAGGGGAGTTTTGCTAGGCCTCATTCCACTCCGAGATGTGCGGGGTGCGGAAAGGAGCATGCTGGTCGTTGTGCTTTGGGTCTGCTGATCTGTTTCCAGTGTGGCAAGGAGGGCCACTTCTCTAGAGATTGTCTATCATCGACGGCGAGAGCTGTAGCTGTTCAGGCAGTTCCTTTGCAGATGGTTCCGATGGCTTCTACTTCGGCACCTGCGGTGCCACCTTCTGTTGGGCATGTGTACACCTTGGATAGGCAGCAGTCGGACCGCGCTCCGAACCTTGTTAGAGGTACTGTGTCTATTGGTGGTATTGATGTTGATGCATTGTTTGATTCTGAGGCTACGCATTCGTTTGTTGCTACCCGATTGCTTTGGGGCTTGAGTTGCCCATGTCTGCGCTTTCTCTACCGTTGCGGGTGACTACCGCCACCGGAGAAATTTGTGATTCTACCACTGTACATCGCGATGTAGTGTTTCAGTGGGAAGGCCGTGAGTTCTCGGTGGATCTGATAGGATTGTCGATGGCCAACTTAGAGATTATTCTGGGCATGGATTGGTTGTCTAGAAACTGTGCACTGATTGATTGCTGTGCAAAGCGCGTGGTGATGTCTCCGTGTGTTTCCACAGCTAGTTCCTCGCCATATATTTCATTGCTGTAGGCTAGGAAGGCTTTGAGAGTAAGGGCATTTGGTTATGTCATATTGGGAGGTTTGGTGAGTGGGACACAGGAGGATATCACTGGAATTCCTGTGGTGGGGGAGTTCCTCGAGGTGTTTCTTGAGGAGGTTCCTGAGTTTCTGCCACAGCGGGAGATAGAGTTCTCCATTGATTTGTTGCCTGGTGTGGGGCCGATTTCATTAGCTCCATATCGAAAGTCGCCACCAGAGTTGGCTGAGCTGAAGAAGGATATTGAGGATCTTTCAGCGAAAAATTTCATCCGACCGAGTGTGTCTCCTTGGGGAGCACCGGTCATCTTTGTGCAGAAGAAAGACGGAACAATGCGATTGTGCACCGACTACAGGCAATTGAACAAGGTGACGATCAAGAACAAGTATCCCCTTCCTCGGATTGATGATCTGTTGGATCAGCTTAGGGGTGCTTGCGTGTATTCCAAGATTGATCTCTAGTCCGGATACCATCAGATTCGGGTGAAGCCGGAAGATGTCCCTAAGACCGCGTTTCGTTCGAGATACGGTCACTTTGAGTATTTGGTGATCCCGTTTGGACTCACCAATGCGCAGGCAGTGTTCATGGATTACATGAACAGGATTTTCCAGCCGTATCTGGATCAGTTTGTGATCGTCTTTTTTGATGACATTCTGATTTATTCCAAGATTGAGGAGGAGCATGTGGAGCATCTGAGGATTGTTCTGTAAGTGCTGAAGGAGAAAAAGCTTTATGCTAAGCCTTCTAAGTGTGAGTTTTGGCTCAAATCAATCAAGTTTCTGGGGCATGTGATTTCAGCGGATGGAGTTGCAGTGGATCCCAACAAGATTGAGGTCGTGCTGGATTGGGAGAGGCCCAAGACAGTTACGGAGGTGAGGAGCTTATTAGGTTTGGCAGGTTATTATCGGATGTTCATCCAGGGCTTCTCCACGATGGTTCTCCCTTTGACTCGCCTTATCCGAAAGGAGACTCTATTTGTATGAACTCACGAGTGTGAGGCGTGCTTTCAGGAGTTGAAGGAGAGATTGACTACTTCACCTGTGTTGGTCCTTCCTGATCCCGAGGAGCAGTTTGAGCTTTACTGTGATGCCTCTGGAAAGGGGCTGGGCTGTGTGTTGATGCAGTATGGTAGAGTTGTTGCTTTTGCTTCGAGGCAGTTGAAGCCTCATGAGGAGAACTACCCGACTCATGATTTGGAGTTGACTGCGATTGTGTTTGCTTTCAAGATTTGGAGGCATTACCTGTTCGGTATGCAGTTTGCGGTGTTCAGTGACCACAAGAGCTTGAAGTATCTGTTTGATCAGAAGGAGCTGAACATGAGGCAGAGAAGATGGATGGAATTTCTGAAGGACTACGACTTTAAGTTGAAGTACCATCCTGGCAAGGCCAATGTGGTAGCTGATGCTTTGAGTCAGAAATTCATGAGTCTATCCAGTTTGACGATGGGTGACTTCGACCTCATAGAGAAGTTTCAAGATCTGAAGGTGATAACCTTGTTTGGGGGTGCACTTCTCGAGATGGAGACTGTGAGGGTCAGGAATGAGCTTATGGAGAGGATCCACGAGGCGAAAGTGCAGAGAGAGTGTGTCGACTACGTGAAGAACCAAGACGGTGTGTCTTGGAAAGAGGATGGACTTCTATTGTTTCAAAAGCGTGTGGTGATTCCTAGAGGTCCTTTGACCGAAGAGGTTATGGCGGAGGCCCATAAGGGACAGTTTACTGTTCACCCTGGTGCTACAAAGATGTACCAAGACCTGAAGAGGAATTTCTGGTGGCCAGGAATGAAGAAGGACATAGTTGTGTATGTGTCCAAATGTTTGATCTGCCAGAAGGTGAAGATTGAACATCAGAAGCCATCTGGTAAACTTCAACCTCTTGAGATTCCGGAATGGAAATGGGAAAGCATTTCCATGGACTTCGTTGTGGGTTTGCCGAAGACTCAGGTTGGTTGTGACTCGATATGGGTCATTGTGGACAGACTGACGAAGTCTGCCCATTTTCTTCCAGTGAAGGTGAGCTTCACTACTGAGCAGTTAGCCAAACTGTATGTTCGCGAGATCGTGAGACTTCACGGGGTGCCCGAGAGTATCATCAGTGATAGGGACCCGAAGTTCACATCTCGGTTCTGGGAGGCGCTGCAGGAGGCTTTTGGTACGCAGTTGAGATTGAGTACCACCTATCACCCTCAGACTGATGGACAGACTGAGCGGACTATCCAGACCTTGGAGGACATGTTGTGAGCTTGCACGTTGGAGCAGGGCTTGGCATGGGATAGGTACCTTCCATTGGTGGAGTTTTCGTATAACAACAGTTTCTATGCTAGCGTGGGCATGGCACCCTACGAGGCGTTGTACGGTAGGAGGTTTCATACACCTACCTGCTGGTCGGAGGTTGGGGATCGTGAGTTGTTTGGCTTGGACTTTGTCCAAGATACCACCCTGCAGATCCAGATGATCAGGGAAAAGATGAAGCAGGCGCAGAATCGCCAGAGGAGTTACTACGATGTCAAGCATCGTCCACTGGAGTTCAGTGAGGGTGAGCACGTGTTTGTGAGACTTTCACCTGTCACCGGTGTTGGACGGGCACTCGGAGTGAGGAAGCTGAGCCCGCGGTTTATTGGGCCAAACCAGTTTCTTGGTAGAGTAGGACCTGTTGCCTACCGGCTTGCCTTGCCTCCGAACTTGGCCAACATCCACGACGTGTTTCACGTGTCTCAGCTTCGCAAGTATGTAGGGGATCCTTCGCACGTGGTGTAACCGGATGATGTGGAGGATCGGGAGAACTTGAAAACTCTCGTCGGACCACTCAAGATTCTCGATCGTGGCGAGAAGCAGCTGAGGAGCAAGTCATTCCGATGGTCAAAGTGCAATGGTCAGGAAGGACTCCTGAGGAGTGTACCTGGGAGCAAGAGGGCGAGCTTCTCCGGCAGTATCCCGATTTCCGAGACAGGTATATTCTGATTTTGAGGGCAAAATCCTAAAAAGGTGGGGTGAATGTAAGAACCTGCACCGTTAATTAAGGAAATTAATCAGTTAATTATGAGTTTAATGAGATAATTCCATAATTGACCCTAATAATTATTATGAGGCTCTAATAATTATAGTAATTGAGTAATAATGTTGAAAGTCGCTTTTCTGACGAAAAGTGCAGATACCGGTTCTGCTAGTCGGTATAAATGCGTACCGAAAAAATATCCCGAAAAATTATAATAAGTGCATGATAATTACTAGAATAACATGTAGGACTTGTAAAACGAGTTTCAAGTTAAAATAATGACAACTGGTGCCAGAAACTGGTATTGGCTATGAAAAGCGCGTACCGGAAAAATGCTCCAAAAAATATAAGAAAAATATGTTAATTCTTGTAAAATTGAGTAGGTTGAGAATCTTGAGTTTGGGATTAAAATGCTAAGCGTAGCAATAAAAGCTAATATTGTGTGTTAATTGGTTAAGTGACTATATATAGGCTTGTTAGGCACAAAACCCTAGGCATTCAGAATTCTCTACGTGGAGGGTGGCTGACCAGTTTTCTTAAACACTATTCCATGGCTTCTTCATCTTGTTCTTGAGCTTTGGGGCCATTTCCTTCACAAATTCTTCTCCTAAATACTTGTAGCTTGTGATAGTTGGCTTTGGAGCGGTGTAGAGAGTATCATTCTGAGTTTGTGACCTCTGTTTGGGGGGTGTTTGTTGCTGACTTTGAAGGTTGGGGGTTGTTGAGCCATTGTAGTGGCATTGTGAGCTTCAAGGAGCTTCCTTTGTGAAGAAAGAACCAACCTTAGTGTGTCATTTTCGTTTTGGGACTAAGTCAGAACCTTGGGAGCTGGTTGTGAGCTCCAAGAGCAGCCCTTTGCCTCTGTTTTGAGCTTTGGGTGAGTTGCCTAACCTTGATCATGAGTTTTAATGGGTTAAAGGTGATGTCTTTGCATGTTAATGGGTTAAACAAGTAACCAACTGGTACGTGGACTTAAAACAGATTAAAGATGCATGCTTTGACGTTTTATAGTGTTAAAAATGGTACCTTGGAAGGATATCTTCGCGAAATGCAGAAACTGCATTCTGTCGCGAAATATCCGGATATGGTATCCGGATATTGATATCCGGATATGGGGATCTGGATATCCGGATATTGATATCCGGATATACCCCCGACAAATATCCGGATATTCTGGGTTTGCGAGGAACAATAGTTGTACTGTTCATACAGTAGGCTATTGGGGGTTTGTGGACCCTAGATTGATGAAGTTGAACTTCTGTAGATACTTAACTAAGTCAGAATCATTGGATTAAGGGCTTATGGCTTTGAGGGAAGCCTTAAGACGTAAAACGTAAGAAAGACGTTGTCTTTATTATGTATGCTTGTAGTGCATGTTTATTGATTTATTATTGGTCCATATCAGATTGTGATCTGCTGTGTGTTGGACTTGAGCTGTGGACTCTTGGCTTTGGGTGTTAGCTTGCAAGGTAAGCTTTCGTGTCCTCGGTTTAGCCATGTTGAAGTTTCACCATGTCCCATGGGGGTACGGTTATATGCATGTTGTGTTACATGTTTTGAATATTTGAAATGCTGTTGAGCTTTATGTGTAATGGCTTTTAATATGCATGTGTTGTTCCATCTTGACGGTAACCCTGAGTATGTGGCGTCATACAAGACGGTGATCCGGGGTGGATGCAAGTGGCATCTTGCACTATGTGTGGGTATTTGGCGTATATAAATTCTGCATTTCTCTGGCCAGTAGAATAGAATTGACACACATGACATGATTATCTATTGCATTGCAATATTTTAGAACTGATGTTATAAACTGCTTTTGAACATATATTGCACATGTAAGTGAGCTTGAGGTGGAAGATCCTTGAGGACCCCTTGCCTTACTGAGATTTCTTGTTTAGAGATCTCACCCCACGTTTGGGGAATGATTATTTCAGGTTCAGGTAGTATGGGGACCGATGCCTCTGGCGGCAGGAGGCCAGAGCTTAGTTGATGTTTAGTGCTGTTCATATTATGCTGGCATGACTAGATTGGATGCTGTTTATGTTTTCTGTCATTTATGCTTATGTTGCTATTGTTGAGACTGATGTTGGGCTTTGTTGCCTTATTTGGGTGAGCATGGGAGTTGCCCATGCCACTATGTTGTTAGTACTTTTGAGTTGAGTTGTATAAACTGTTAGATGGTCTGGTCTACGTTTTGTAGTTCCGTGACTAAAGACTCATACTTATGTTATTTAATTAATGAGGTATTTCAGTTAGCTATTTATTGCAATGTACATACAGGCAATATTTTGAAAATGGTTAAGTAATCAAGTTGGTAATGATTAATGACATCATTATTGAAAAGAAAAAGATATTCCACATTTTTAATTAAGTGCAGCTTAATACGATAGTATGATAACATTACCGGATATATACGGGGTGTTACATTTATGGTATCAGAGCAATTGTTCGAGGGAAAAGCCTGTATGTATTGCAATAGCTAGGATGTTTGGTTGCGTCTGTCTTGTGTGTTTACTCCGTCGAATTTTATTATGATAATGCATACGTAATCACATTGCGTGGGCCTGATCAACTCATAATTTGTGTAACTTGTGCAGAGTCATGGTAGGGTCTGGGAGAACACGAGAGACTTCTGAGGATCAACCTGATCCTATCCTGACTGCACTGGTTGAGATATATATATATATATATATAATGTATTAACTTTGTTTTATTGCTTTTACACCTGAAGTGAACTTAGAGGTTGAGGAATCATCTAAGGACCCCCAAATTACTGAGATTGTTATCTCACCCCGTGTGGGGACCATATCTCAAGTATATGCATAATGGTGTTGGAGCATCACGAGGCAAGAGGTCGTCATTGTCATTTATTTCATAGCATTAGACTATTATGATTATTTTGATGTACATGTTCTCACATGATGATGATGTATTTTGGAGAGCATAGTGTGTACCTATGCATATTTTGTACGAACTTGTATATTCTGTTTAGAGGAATGTGTATAGCGAGATATGTTATTTCGAGATAAATGTATATGGACCGTATGAAAACCTTAATTTATTCATGATGCATGTCAAGGATGAATGTATGAGGTTAGTCAATATTTATCTTCTCATGTACTTTTGGAAGTTGAAGTATGATTATTTAATGATTAGAAGAAAAGGCACAGAGCCTATTATACGTAATCCATTGATGGATTCTAGGTTGGACTAGTTTATAGTTGGATGCATGTATGAAAATTGGATAACTGTCAATTAGATATTTTTGCTAAAGCGGGGAATAATCCCCAAAACCTCCAAATACAAAGGAGATGTCTTCTATTTTATTTTAAAAAGACATGAGGTGTAAGAAAGCCTTACATAGTCTTAATTGGACACGAAATAAGTGGTGAATTGCAATACATTAGGAAAGTAAAAAATTCATTCACTTTTTTGCAAAAGACTAAATGTGATTCAATTAAGTTTAGCTTCCGTATTTATTTGCTTAAACATGTTGCGCTTAATATCATATGCATGATAATGCACTGGTGGCCGATGAGGTGTTACATGAAGTGTAATGATAAGATGCATACTTGATGAATACGATGAATAAAGGTGGAAACATGTGTATATAAGACATGGCTGCTCTGGGGTTTCTCGTGTGAGCCAAATAGATAATGAGCCTAATTAACCGAGGAGTTGGTAACACCTCTAGAACAATAGGCTCACATCTCGGAGCTTCACTTGTTAAAGTGTCGATTTATAAACCGAGCGTTATATTTTTTTACTGAAAATTTCAAGTTCTCATTTATTTTCTTTGTGCTGCTTTTAGAGAATAAGATATAAAGATGCCTCTATTTTCTCTTGAAGCAACTTTACCCTCATTTTAGAGGGATAGTTTCTCAATGCCACGGTTCAATAGCTCAATGTTATTATGATACTTCTTATGATGATTATCCATCTTATGATGAAAATTCAATTTATGATGATAATCTAGTATACGATAAATCTAATGATGAAGATGTAATAGAGAAAGAATTCTCCATTGAGTTTTTACCTAAAGAGATTGATATTTGTGAAGATGAAGAAGATTCAAGGACGAATCGTTTCCTAGCATGGAAGAATAATGCACTTACAATTGGCCCATTGTACATAGCTCAACCATTGATTCAAGAAACTCGTAGTTAACCAGAATTGTGGCCCAATAAGTATGGCCCAATTGTTGAAAGAAGCAGTAATTTGAAATATAAAAAATTATGATTAAATTTAAGTCTAAATGAAGTAATAGAAATGATTGTGATTTGTTTGCCAAGAAAAAGAACAACACATTTGGCATGATTTCAGGTATAAGATTCGAGACGTGTTTTAAATGATTTAATTATAATTATTTATTTTTAGACGTTAATTACTGTTATATTTATTTTATGAAGTTTTCTTATTTTTAGGATTTTAAATTTTGGATCAATTTATAATTACTCTATAAGAAGGTGCTTATGACCTTTATTGTAGGAGTTGAATTTTATTATTTTGTTAGTAGAAAGTGAGAACCGGAGGATTACTCTTTTATGAAATCATTACTTTCTATTTAGCCACTTTTTGTATTCAATTTTATCATCATTAAATGGATATCCTAATACGTATGATATAGCAAAAGAAAAGGTAAACCGTAAATGGCTTTAGAATTCCCATACCTGAACCACCATTACCGTTAGTAGCAGACACTAAGTATTTCCCAAACGAACATGTATTTTGTCTGCCATTGGCATCCAAGGTCAGATGCAACAATATCAAGTACTTTCTCTTCAAAAAAATTCATTTAAATATCCCTTGTTCTTTTTCTTAGAATATTTAAAAACCTCGCGTATGAAAACAGAATCAGAGAAGGAATCCTTTAAGTAAACAAAAAAATCACACCTCTGCACAGTCATAAGTTCCAATTTATTGATTCCACCTAAGCATAGTTTGCACAAGGAATTTGTTGGGAACTCGGTTCCCTCAAGCTCGGCTAAGCAGCCTTTGTGCGGAAGTCAATCAACAAGATCCTGATCTCGGATTTCGGCAATACCTAGGCCTGAACTTCACCAGGTCGGGCACCAGGTTTATCTGGAAATACGCGTACCCATATTTGTCCACCCCGGCGAACATTTTGTGACATTGCTCGTTGTCCCTCTTCTATTCGCCTCGATGTTATCCAAGCGGGCTCAAGTGATTGAAGAGCATATCTTCCGAAGCAAATAAGATTAACTCGATAGGATATTCCTTTCATTCTTCCTCTATGTTGTTTACGGAATCTGGGGGGTGCTCACTATTTTGGCTTTGTCCATGCTGAATCTCTTCAAAATCTTCTCAATATATTTCTCTTGACTCAGCCACAGTAGCTTCTTCTGTCAATCTCGGATGATCTTGATTTCGAGAATCTTCTTTGCAGGGCCGAGGTCCTTTATTGCGAAGGACGAGCTCAACGCCTTTTTCAGTGCAGCTATCCTCGATTTGTCTTTCCCTACAATAAGCTTGTCGTCAACATATAACAACAATATCAGAAAATCTCCAGCCTCATATCTCTTCACAAATACGCAGTGATCGGCTTCTGTCTTCTCAAACTTATGATCAGTCATGAATGATTCAAATTTCTTGTACCACTGCCGAGGTGCTTGCTTCAAGCCATAGAGGCTCTTTTTCAACCGACATACCAAGTCTTCTTGGTCTGGAGCTTGTGGTTGCTCCATATATCTCTTCTTCTAAATCACCATGAAGAAATGCCGTCTTCACGTCCATTTGTTCTACCTCGAGGTCCATTGAAGCCGCCATGGCTAACACGGTTCGGACCGAGGTCATTTTCACCACAGGAGAAAAAATCTCCTCAAAGTCTACTCCTTTCTTCTGATTGCATCCTTTCACTACAATCCGGGCTTTGTATCTCGGCTTTTGCCCGTTCTCTTCATTCTTGATCTTGTAGACCCATTTATTCTTCAGAGCTCGTCTTCCTTTTGGCAACTCAGTCAGCTCATAAGTCTGATTCTCGTGCAGAGACTTCATCTCGTCTTGCATTGCCTTTTTCCATTCTTATTTCTCTGAGCTCGTCACAGCCTCATCATAACTCTGAGGTTCATCGTCTTCAGCAACAACGGTGTATTCATCAGATGGGTATCTCGTAGAGGGTCTTCTTTCTCGAGTTGGATATCTCGGCTGTTCTTCAGTTTGAGAACCCGATTCATCATTCTCATCCTGGATCTCATCATCAGCTCGGACCTCAATGTCTTGGTCATCTTCAGCTTGTTGCTGGTCGACAATTTCTTCATTTTCATGATTTTCTCTCCCTGCTTCAGCTCGGACAGGAGGATTGGGTTCTTCGCGTCTTACAGTAACTCGAACTTTAGGCTTCGAGATGTCATGAATGCTCTCATCTTCATGAAAGATCACATCTCGGCTTCTCACTATCTTCTTATTGATTGGATCCCGAAGTCGGAACCCGAACTCACATCTCGGAGAACCAAGATAGATGCATTCTTTGGTCTTTGCATCAAGTTTAGCCCTTTCATCTTTAGGGATATGCACGAAAGCTCGGCATCCAAACACCTTCAATTGATTATAGGCCGCTTTCTGACCTGTCCAGACTTCTTCTGGAATTTCTCCTTCAAGTGGCCGTGATGGTGAGAGATTGATCAAGTCAACAACAATTTTGACGACTTCTCCCCAGAATGATTTCGGCAATCCGGCATTGGATAACATGCTTCGGACCTTCTCTTCAATAGTTATGTTCATCTACTCAGCCAGTCCATTCAGCTGAGGTGTCTTGGGGGGCGTCTTCTCAAGTCGGATCCCGGCCGCTCTGCAGTATGCATCAAATGGGCCGCAATACTCACCACCATTATCAGATCGGATCACCTTCAATTTCTTGTGAGTCTCCCTTTCAACCATAGCATGGAATTCTTTAAAGGATTGGAGTACCTGGTCTTTAGACTTCAACAAATATACCCACACTTTGCGGGAATGGTCATCAATAAATGAAACAAAATACTGAGTTCCTCCAAGGGATTTTTCCGACATGGAGCAGACATCAGTATGGACCAGGTCAAGAATATACCTGTGTCGTCTTGGTTGATCCGGTCTCACAAAAGAAACTCGGTGCTGCTTTCCAGCTAGGCAGTGCGTGCAACTCTCCAACGCTTGGCCTTTCAACCCGATCAATAGTCCTTTCTTGTGTAGGATTTGGAGCCCTTTCTCGCTCATGTGGCCGAGGCGCTTATGCCATAGCTCCAAGCTAGGTTCATCTCAAACAGAATTGGCTTCTCCGCCATTGATCTTCCCTTGCATCACGTACAAGGAGCCTTCCTTCTTACCTCGGGCCACGATCAAGTTTTCCTTGGTCAGCTTCCATCTAACACTACCGAAGTAGTTCACTAACCTGGCATCATCAAGTTTGCCAACCGAGATTAGGTTCAAACGCATGTCAGGAACATGCCTTACATCTTTCAACACAAGTCGGCATCCGACATCCGTGATCCGAGTTACATCACCGACACCAACAATCTTGCTGGTCACTTGATTTCCCATCTTAACGTCTCCAAAATCACCACCTCGGTAAGAGGAGAAAAAACCTTTGTGCGGAGTAACGTGGAAGGAGGCACCAGAGTCAACAATCCAGGTGCAGTCATCATATGCAACATTCAAATAATTATCCTCACCAAGGAGGAATATCTCGGCATCCGGGTTGGCAACCATAGCAGTGGTGCTCTTGTCTTCCCTCTTCTTGGGAATAATCTGATCCGGCTTCACAGAGCCGTTCTTCTCGTCATTCTGCAGGGTCCAGCAGTCTGGCTTCTTATGACCTGTCTTTCCACAGTAAAAAGCACTTCAATTCATATTTCGGCTTTGACCGACCTCTGGACTTTTCTCGCCTGTCACGACCTCGACCCCGGCTCTTGCTTCTACCCCAGGAGTCGAGTTTCCCTTTGTTCTCTGCAACATTGGCCTCAGACGTGCTTGAAGTACCTCGTTCTCTTCTCCTGGATTCTTTGGCCAGGAGGCTGTCTGTCACGACATCCATCTTCAATTTTCCATCTGGAGTCGAATTATTCAAGGTCACCACCAGAGTATCCCAGCTTTTCGGCAGCGAGCTAAACAGCAGCAATGCCTGCAATTCTTCATCAATTTTCATATCAGCCTTTGACAGCTGATTCACAATACCTTTGTAGGTGTTGAGGTGTTCAATTATACTCATGTCGTCCTTGTATTCAAGCTTCAAAAGTCGGCGAACCAAGTGTGCTTTATTCCTGGGAGTCTTCTTCTGAATCATGGACTCCAGCTTCGTCCACAACTCATACGCGTTCGTGAACTCGGACACGTGCTCAAAGAGACTTTTATCAATATATTTCCTGATCGTGGCTACCGCCTTCCGACTCAGGATCTCCCACTCCTTATCAGTTTTGCCTACCGGTCCCTCATCAAGGATAATGGGCTCATGTAAATCTTTGCAGTAGAGATGATCTTCCATCATCGGTCTCCAATAGGTAAAATTATCTGCGGTCAACTTGAATATGTCTCCATCATTGGTTATGCCACTGGTCTCCATCTTGTCTCCCTCAGAACCCGTCGAACCCGTGCTCTAATACCACTGTTGGGAAATAATCGGTTCCCTCAAGCTCGGCTAAGCAGCCTTTGTGTGGAAGTCAATCAACAAGATCCTGATCTCGGATCTCGGCAATACCTCGGCCTGAACTTCACCAGGTAGGGCAGCGCAGCGAAAAAATCAAAACGAAAACAGGAGAGAGAAAGGAGAAAAAAAGAGAGAAAACAAACAATTTTAACGTGGGAAAACCTTCTTCAATGAAGAAGTAAAAACCCACGGGACCTATTCCAGATCAAAAATCCACTATGAAAATAATGGTTACAAATAATCAGAATACACCAATGTGGTGGTTAACTCAACCTCTCCAACAATGTGGTGGTTAACTCAACCTCTCCAACAATGGTGATAATCAAACTACCCTAGAGATGTTTCACTCAAACTCTCTCTAGAGATATCTCAAATGCAAAGCATAAAGCTTTGCTCAAACAATCAAATATTTATCTCTCAAAATTTCTCTCTCATTCTCTTTTTAACCTAGCCTCCACCCTCAACTAATAAATATATAGAGGAGGTGAGATCTAAGGTTAGGGTTTTTAGGAAAACCCCTCAACGGGCTTGGGCTTAGCATTGAAGGAGGAAGCCCAACAAAATTGACAATGCGGCGATAAATGAAGGTTGGCATTTCAACGAACAAATAAAATATGTGGTCGACCATGTCCTCTTTGCTGTAGAGGGAGATATGGGCAGTAATGAAGCCCTTGGAGGAGATTCCCTTGCATATCGGCTGAGCCTCTAGGGTCTCCTGGGTTTATAATTTAGATTATGTTGTGGAAGAGTAGGGAGGTTAATGCTTGTGGCCATAGAGGAAGAGTAGGCTAATGAAAGCACCAATATAGCAGTGCTATAGGAAAGAGAATTGCAGAGAAAACAGGAGAAGAGGGGAGAAGAGACACAAGAGAGAAATGAGTCAATAATCTTCTCTCCTTTTCATTCCAAATGCACACCTATTTAATAGTAAATGTTTGTAACTGAATTACTATCACATCACAAAGGGAAATCCTAATTATGTGGTAATGAAAATAACAAAAATAAAGGAACACATATTGTAGAATTAAAAACAAACACATATTGTGGGTGTGGCCATTGGGAGCATATTTTTATGTATATAAGTGGGTTGCTACATTTATTTTTATGTACGCATAATATTCTCCACATTAAATTGGGATTGTTGGTGGTATCGAGCAAATCGCTTAGGTAGTTTAGAATTATTTACCATTTATTATTTGATAAGCTATTGGGATATGAATACAGTCTTGTTCATATAGCAATTATAAATTTGAACATTTTGATTGCATATTGTTGAGACTAATCGTCTCAAAAAAAAAAAAAAAAATTCATTGTATATAGAAAACTATGTCAAGAAATAGACATGGATGTCCTCCGGATAATGTACAGAAATGTTGTATTCATTGACTAAATAGTAGATGATTTTGTGTAAGTTCAAAATGCAACGAGGGATAAACATCTACTACATATCCAATCTTTCAGCATCCACAAGGAAATAAGCCTGCGACGTTTAATCGTTTCTCAAAAGATTAGTATTCTATCTATCAAATAGGAAAATAGTATAGGAAACTAAAAAAAATATTAAAATGTACCTTTTCGTAATTAATTTTTTTATTACTTTATCCATTTTAAAATAGGATATTATCGAGATACATTTAATATGCCATTAAAAAGAGATACATTTAATATTAAGTGAAATTAATGTGGCATTTTGATATATTAGAAAGATAATTATTACACCGCTTAATTTGGGATTACTCTCGTATTTTTGTGGAAATTTTTTCCCACATGGGTCATGGGGATATATGGGGATCTGACTTGCTCTGAAGGGATAATTAGGTTATGGAATAATCAAAATTAAAGATAAAATCACAAGTATTTTTTTTAGTAATTAGATGAGTAATTCAAATAATTAACTATTGAGGGTTAAATTTGCTTATATTGATTTTTTTTAGATACAATGCTGGGAATTGAACATCTAACCTAATACAATTTATCCAAATTCCTTAACATTAGACAAATCATAGTGACTTATTCATTTATATTGATGGTAACAATGAATAAACGATTTAACAAAACTCATTTACACCATAGACCTTCTAAGCAATTAACTCTGGCACGTCCTTCTTGCAACTTGCTGCGTGAGTTGCATTATCTCCACTTGAATCTTCGGCGGACATATATGCTATATATATACACTGTCCCTAATCTATTTTACAAGCTTCGACATCTTGCGATTGTGACAAGGTTTTGAATTCTAAATTGGCGATTGCTACAAACGCAGTACACAAATCACTATTCCTTCGATTGGACTTCGTCAAAATATCTTAATTTGTGGTGTTTTATTTGTCTTAAATTAAACTAATATTTCAACGGATTCATTCTTACTATAACACATTTCAACTTGTTTTACGAATTCTTTCTTACATAAATGGATTTTTTAGTTAGTTTTTAGTATTATCTGTAAATAAGATACTTTTCCACTTGTTTTACGATTTCATTCTTACAATAACACATTTCAACGAATTAGTTTTTAAATTAATATTAATTCAAATTTTCGATTTAAATGATTGATATATGGAATATGACTCGTAACCTTTTCAACCTTTTATTATGATTATGAGTATGATTATTATTATTATTATTATGATTAACCATCATATTAATTTTAAGAAAATAAAATAATATTAAACTAAGGATTAAACTAAAGAACAAATTAATGATATTCAATTTTTATTATTAAAAGACAAAATTAGTTGTTTTAATAAATGGTAAGTCATGCTTATACTTAAAATTTAAATAATTAATATCCAACATAATTTAAATAATATTTAACTTTTGAAAATTATAATAATTTAATAAAAATAAGAGTCATTTTTACTTCTTAACCAATACTTTAAAATACACCTTAATAACAACCAACCACAAGAATAAACTATGGTTCCATTTTAATTACTAATTTTGACTTTTGAGTTTAAATTGATTTTTGTCATTCTTATAATTCTGTCAAACTCTACCGAATTAATTGTTAAATTGGTAAACAAAATTAATATATTTGAAGTATTTGATAGTACTGTATGAACTAATTAATACTCGTTTTTCATTTGTATTATAAAAGAATTAAAGAATTCTCAGGAAGAATTTATTCTCTAACATATGCATAATAAATATGCGGATCTCACTAAATTTTATTCTCTTTTTTTCTTTTCAATGAAATCCACATATTTATTATATACACAAGAGAAGATATATTTTTTCATTTAACTTAACCCATTATAAAATGAGCATATGTGAGGACTCGCCTGCGTTTTGATTCCTCATTGACAATTCTAAACTTATCCGATCCTCTAATCATTTTCCTAATTAATTACTAAACAAGCCCAATATTGATAGTTTTAATTTTTTTTAATATATTAAATGATCATAATATCTTATCTTTTTTAAGATTATTATCTTATCTACTAAGTTAAAGATACTTTGAGTAATAAAAATTAGGGGAAGGATATTGTGAAAACCAAGTTGTGTTACTACCAAGTGACTACCAATCAATCTTATCGTTATATCGATTATATTGATCCAACGATTATATTTATTTTCATCTTTGTATGGTCATGATTTCCCAAATTTAATACTTTATATTTATTTTCACCTTTGTATGGTTATGATTTCCCATATTTAATGCTTTCACTTTAAATATGGGGAATCATGACCATATAAAGATAGAAATAAATATAACCGTTGGATCAACATAATCGATCTAACAGAGAGATTGATTGGTAGTCACTTGGTAGTAACACAACTTGGTTGTCACAATATCTTTCCCCTAAAAATATCATTTTCATTAAGAGGCAGGATTCTTTGATACCGGTATTTGAGAACCGTTAGATCAAAAAAATCAACGGTGTCACATGCTTGCCAATCAGAGTCATTTTTTTGATCTAACGACTCTCAGATGAGGTGTCAAATTTAAAATTTGACACTGGTGTCAAAGGATCCTACCTCTTTCATTAATTATAATTAAACATTTAAATAATAATAACATTTAAAAAAAAATCTATTACCAAAAGTCCAAAATTATAACATCTTTACATATTCCAAGTTGTTATTATAAATTTATAATATTATTATTATGTGTTATCGGTTGCCGTACCGTGCAGAAGAACACGTGGTGTAGTATATAAAGGAGTAACGACACGGTACTCATAATGCACCGAATGAATTTTCGTATATAAAGGGAGTTGTTGTACTATGAAGGAGTGTATGGTAGCGTCAGAGACTGAAGCATGTCTTCTTTATGTCCATTAATATCACCTTCTCTTCCTTCAACCTCTTTCCTCCGAATACCCTTCGTATTCTCCGGATTGCCATTATGCCCTCTTCCGTTCACTTCTTCTTGTTCTCGCGTGATGTGTCACGGTGGTTCACAACACGTTGCCAGTGACCTCAAGTTCGTCTTGCACGATGCTCTCGATGCTTCTGGAATTAACACCATCCATGCCAGAGTAATACCCATCTCTTTTTTATGTTGTTTCTCTCTCTATATACGCTTAGTTTCAATATTTTTGTTTTAGTTTAATTTTGGTTATATATGTAACATTATTTGATACCATTATCAAATGATAAAATTTGACAAAATTTTAACCATGTAAATCAATAATTATTATATTAAAAATTAATCATTAATTAATAAAATTCTTTTTTTTTTGGTAAGCAATAAAATTCTATTCAATATACGAGAAGTGTTTCCTACGACCTCTTTTCGCTTATAAAATATTGATTTCATTCTAATTTATTGAATCATATTTATTAATTATTTATTTATTTTTAATAAATTATTATTTTTGAATTAACAAAAATTAGACCTAAACTTTTAGGTCATAAATATAACAGTCTTTCTAAGGGTTGTATTTATAAATTTTTGTTTACAGAATAAACTATGTAGTTTTGAATAATTTATTATTCTTATAAATTGTTCTTACATCGAGTATATATATATATATATAAGGTTTATCATTTATCATTTAACATGACCACAAAAATTTTCCTACACACACAACATTTTTTGGGCCCGCAGCAAAAAAAAAAAAAAAAAACTTCGGCGCGCAAAACGAATCTCTATAACATAACACAATCACTTTTCCTACAACATAACTCTTATAAAACCCATATATATATCTATGAAGGGTTGTATTTATAAATATTTGTTTACAAAATAAACTATGTAGTTTTAAATAATTTATAAAAATAATTTATTATTCTTATAAATTGTTCTTAGATCGAGTATATATATATATATCGTTGTATTTATAAATATTTGTTTAAAAAATAAACTATGAAGTTTTGAATAATTTATAAAAATAATTTATTATTCTTATAAATTGTTCTTAATGTTTCTCTTTAGGGTTGTATTTATAAATATTTGTTTAAAAAATAAACTATGAAGTTTTGAATAATTTATAAAAATAATTTATTATTCTTATAAATTGTTCTTACATCGAGTATATATATATATAGATTTAATGTTTCTCTTTTTTGTCAATTCAAAAAATATTAAAAATATTTTTTTAAGTTAAAAAAAATATATTTTTTGTAATTTTAATTTATTCTTGGATTATATTAGTATAATTACTTGTTTACAAACAAAAAAGTTTTTTACAAATTCCACTAGTTTTCAAGAGTTTATAAATATAACCTGCTATATATATATATATATATATGGGTTTATCAACCTATATATATAGGGTTTTATAAGAGTTACTTTGTAGGAAAAGTGACTGTGTTATCTTATAGAGATTCGTTTTGCGTGCCGAAGTTTTTTTTTGCTGCGGGCCCCACAAAATGTTTTGTGTAGGAAAATTTTTATATATATATATGTTAATTTTGTCACCCGCCATAGGGTGGAAAATGGTTTTGATCTGAACTCATTTGAAGTTAAGAAATTCTGGGTTTTGAATGTCATCTTTTGACTGGGAAAGAGATAACTTTTTGGATTTTGGCGTTTACGAGTTTCAAAGTTTCCTATTGATTTTGTTTTGTTTTCTTGTCCTATTTTGTCTTCTTTTCTTTTCTTTTTCAACTTGATAAAATACCAAAGTATAGCATAATTTCCACTTATGGGTTGTGAATGTCCCACTATTTTGGGTTCTCTATTTCACATAACTAGGGGTACCAGCTATGCTCATTATTTGGGAGATGGTGATTGATGTTTGGTGTCTTGGTTTTTGTTATTCCGGACTCATGTTTTAGAGCCCACTAATTTGAAGATGGTGGTTGGGGTTTAGGTTCGCGGTGTGGCTTGTTTCATCATTATTTATTTGATTTTCTTTAATGGTTGAATTATAAGTTCAAAATTTGCTTGCAATTTGTCCTTCCCCTTTTGTCATAATTACTTTTTCAATATGTATGACATACTCGCAGCTTGGTTTGATGGAAAATGATTCATCTTGATTCATTTGAATTTATAGTTTTTGGGTTTTGAACTTCAAGATTGAATGAAGAATAATTTCATTGTTGCATATTTGATGGATGAGCAGGAAGCCAGGGAGGAGTTTTGCTCACAAATTCGAAGATTTACTGATATTGGGAAGGAAACCAGCATTTGCATTAACAGGCGTGTAGATTTGGGGAGAACTGCTCTGTATATAGCTGCAGAGGATGATTCTCTGGTATCACATTCGTCAGTTCCACTTTCTGTAGATGATTTCATTTTAAGATTGGATGATCTCTCAATGGAGTACTGTCCTCACCACAGGCCCGAATATGATTCATCCCCCGAGAAGCTTTTAGAGAGCATAGAGAGATTTCTATATGTTCACATGGTATGTACTTTGATTTCAGATAGTAAGCTATCTACTTATTTCATTTCAGTGTATGTATAATAAGTAGTGTGTAAATAGGTGAGAAGGCCTTACCTAAAAGCCTATTAAGCAACCTATACTGTATTATTTATTTTAATTAAAAAAAAATATTTTAATATTTTAATTAATAAAATACTGTATTATTTAAGGAATGATAGGCTTAAATAAAGTCAAGGCAAGGCCTTTTGATTTTTGTATTTTAAGTCAAGTCAAACTTATAATTTGGCTTACACCTGTCTAATAAGTCAGGTTAAACTAAAAATATTTTATATAGGTATGGCCTATTTAGATCAATACTTAGCCTAGATCAGCTGATTTACACCCCTACTAATCACCGGATTTTGAAGCATTATTTTAAGATACCAGTTGCAAAGTATCCAGCATAAGAAATGGAGACCAGGCTGATTAATCAAACCTCTAAACCTGCATAAGCAGTTGGGTTCATTTTAGGTTTAAAAATGCATTGATTAAACTTACTTAATTTAGCTATAAGTCTAATCTTTGAATGAGAGAATTCAGAAATTGAAATCACAAGAAATGGTCCAAGAAATGCTAATTGTCTTTTGCTCACTTTAAATTTTCTATTTGCTTTCTCGACTTCAATTTTTATGTGTTCAAATTATTTTGACTAGTTTATCTTAAAAAATTGGATTTAGGAGGAGGTCAATGCTTCATTGCTTCCACCTTAGATGGGCCTGCTTCCCCAATTTTTCAAAGGAGTTCTTTTCCTAGACCTTAATATGTGACCTTCCAATTAGAAGGAACAACCTTACCACTACTCTATGGTTCGCCCTCAAGAAAGAACAAAATTGCCTTTTGTCTACTCCAATGGCAACTGTAGTTCCCTAACTAATTCAAGTGATAAAAAATTACAAGAGGCCCCTGAATCAATAAGCACAATCACCTTTTTCTTCTGTGTTGTACCCTACAATTTTAAGGATTTCTTAGATTTCAGTTGCGCTATGCTGTTCATGCTGATTCTCACTTTTGCAATTCTTATCTCCCTCTCCTTCTAGTTCCTCTAATGCCTGATTCCACTTCCTTCCTCCTCCGGTCCCAGAGCTAACAAATTCAGATGTTGATTTTGGTACAAATGATTAGGAGCATAACTTTCATCAACCTGAAACATGTATTCTACTTTATTTTGTCCTTGCATTTCCTCATTGGTCAGCCTTCTGATTAATTCTTATTTTCCACATAATCCAAGCAATTAATTCTGATTTTCTACATATTTATTACGCTGTGAGAACCGAATGTAGATTTTCGGTGACAGTAAATTTGCCATTAGCATAGTCCATAACATAGTTCAACATGACAGGCTGAAGAGAACTGCTAGAAATTTCATCAAGTCAGAAATTGAAAATGGAATATTTACCACGCAGTACATTCCAACTAAGTCGATGGAAGTAGATATTCTTACAAAGATTTTGTTGAAATCAGACTTGGATTCTAATGTTGGCGCACTAGGAATGATTGATTTCCTAGTTTAGTTTGTGGGGGAGTGTTGAAAAGCAATCCCGAGATACACAGCATCTCACTCAATATTGACAGTCCATAATAGATTTTCTAGATTTTTCACTCACTCCATGTTAATTATATTATTAACTGGTTTCTCTTTTTTGGATATAATGGTAGTATTGAGGTTCAAACCTATAACCTCATGCAAAATACTCAAACCCCTCACCACTAGATCAATCATAGTAGCTTTAGATCAATCATAGTAGCTTTTATTATCTTGTTTCAGCATCTTCCTATGATGCCCTTACTTTCACTCATCACTTTCTTGTTGATAGGGTTACAGGAGAACCAACGCAAATCTATTGGAGCCACAAGCACTTTATCTCCACTCGGTAATATCTCCCTCATATTTATGAGATGTTTCTGAAGAGAAACCTTGACTGGTGGACATTTGATAGATTTACTCTAATGTGTTGAGCAGGTTTTGACTCATCGTTTGGGATCCGCAGCAATGCTGTCACTTGTATACTCAGAAATCCTGAAAATGCTTCGTTTGTGGGGCATTTTGTATTTTGATGCTGAAATTTTTTTCCCTCATGATGTTTTTACCCTTCCCAAAGGCTATCATAAGCAGAAAAGCAAGGAGTCAGACCAAGCACACATAATGACGTCAGGAAACATATTAGTTGAGGTAATTTCTGATTACTTGCTCTCCTTTAGCTTTTAGCTTTTGCTTTACTTTGTTTCTCCTCTACCAACATATTAAAAAAATATGTTGAAAATCAGAATTCAAATATGTTTCCGTTTTTATTTCCTATTAATTAGGATAGATTATGATTGATTAGGATTGATTCTAATTGATTAGAATTGATTGTGATTAGGATTGATTAGTCATCGCTGAGTCATTTTTAGCGATTCTTTCTTGTATAAATACACACTCATGTAATTTATTCAATATCAATATACAGAAACCTTTTTTCAATATGGTATCAAGAGCGGGTTCGTTCCTACCTTAAATCAACCACCTTCAAGGCTGAAATCATCCCAAAACCACCTAAACACAATCCAACCTAAACCCAAATCCCAGAAAACCATACCTACAAACCTCCAATCAAGAAGGTGGAGGTACCATTCAACTCAGAAGGCTCCGATGAGTTGAATGCAGCCGGACCCGTCGCCGTCAGACCTCGCTCCGATGAGTTGAATGCAGCCGGACCCGTCGCCGTCAGACCTCCCACGCGCCGCCACACGCGCGGCTCTTCTCCGGCGCGTGTAGTCCACGCTCCGCCTTCCCGGAATTTTTTTTCGGCGCGAGCTGCCCAGATCACCTCGTCGGCCTCCTCTGTCCCTGTTCCAGTGGTCAGATATCAAATCAGAGAACAAAAATTTTGGGGTCCACAGTCAAACCTTCACTTTCTACTCATGGCTTCCTTGAATCGTTCTTCCGCCTCCTCATCTGCCCCAAATTCTGAGCCCTCTAGAGACAACTTAGGTTTGCAGATCACTAATCACCGGTTGAACGATAAGAATTTTCTGCAATGGTTTCAATCGATTAAGTTGGTCATCCGGGCAAAGGGTAAGATGGGCTATCTCGAAGGAAAAATTAAGAAACCTACTGAGGATTCTCCTGATTATGACAATTGGGAGATTAATAATTCCTTGGTCATGGCTTGGCTGACTAATTCCATGGAACCACAGATTGGCCAAACCTATCTGTTCTTCGATACTGCCAAGGAAATTTGGGATGCTGTTCAAAAAAATTACTCAGATCTGGAGAATACCTCTCAAGTCTTTGAACTGAGAAATAAGTTGAGAGACTTTCGTCAAAGGGGTATGACTATTACTGAATATTTTACTGCACTAACAAATTTATGGAAGGAATTGGATCTTTATTATGCATCCGATCTTAAGGGATTGGAAGCTAATACCCAATTTAAAAAACACTTGGAGAAGGAAAGACTGTATGATTTCCTTGCCGGACTCAACCGAGATCTTGATGAGGTTCGTGGTCGAATATTGGGGCAGCGACCATTACCTTCACTTGCTGACGCCTTTGCTGAAGTTCGTAGAGAAGCCAGTAGACGGAGAGTTATGCTGGGAGAAAAGGAGTCGCTTGATAAGTCTGATGATATGTCTGCATTAGCTGCCAACCGTACCATTGATCGTTCCTCTGGAGAATCAAAACGGGATGGTCGTCCATGGTGCACCCACTGCAATAAAATTGGTCATACCCGTGAGAAATGTTGGGAAATCCACGGGAAACTTGCAAATTGGAAGCCCAAAGGACAAAATAAAGGTCGTGCATATCAGGTCTCTACTGATGACAAGGTTGATGAGCCCCATGCATCCCTTGACTCTGATGATGTCTTTCTTAGCAAGACTCAGTTTGAACAACTTCAGAGACTTTTGACTCAACCTCCTAAGGCCACTAGTAATGTGGTCCAGCAAGGTACAGCTTTTCATTTGATAGTCAAAATCATTGGATCCTTGATTTTGGAGCCTCTGATCATATGACAGGTAATCTTGGCTTGTTTTGTTCATACACTCCATATTCTGAACCCTCTCGGGTCAAGATCGCCGATGGCAGTTTTTCCCAGATTGCGGGACACGGAACCATTAAAATCTCTGAGCTGATTAATTTGACATCAGTTCTTTATGTTCCTTCTCTGGCTTGTAATCTCATTTCCATTAGCAAGCTAACTTCTGAGTTGCATTGCTTTGCTAAATTCTTTCCACATGGTTGTGTTTTTCAGGAACAGGACTCGGAGAGGATGATTGGCAGTGCTAGAGAGGATGGTGGACTTTACTACTTTGAGGAGGATGTGACTCATGAAGCTGTTTTCGTAGAAAAAAAACTCTCTGTTTCCTTTTGATTCATGTAGTGATGTTATGCTGTGGCATTGTAGGCTTGGCCATCCAAATTTTATTTATCTTCAGAAGTTGTTACCAAACTTATTTATTAATAAAAGTCCTAGTTTGTTTTCTTGTGATATTTGTGAACTTGCCAAGCATACTCGTGCTCATTATCTTTCTAAAGTTCACCATGACTCTTCCCCATTTTCCTTAATTCATAGTGACATATGGGGTCCAGCCCGTGTTAAAATTATTTCAGGTACTCGATGGTTCATTACCTTATTGATGACCATTCCCGAGTCTGTTGGGTATATCTCTTAAAGGACAAGTCCGATGCTGCATCCGTGTTTAAAAAATTTCATGCCATGGTTCAAACCCAATTCCAAGTTGCTATACAAATTCTTCGTACAGATAATGGCAAACAGTATTTTAACTCTATTCTTGGAGAATATCTTTCCCAACATGGCATCCTTCACCGAAGCTCGTGTCCTGACACACCCCAACGAAACGGAGTTGCGGAAAGAAATAACCGACATCTCCTTGAAGTTGCTCGGGCTCTTATGTTTACCACGAGTGTTCCTAAATATCTTTGGGGAGAGGCAGTTCTCACTGCCTCGTATCTGATAAATCGAATGTCATCTCGTATTCTAAAATTTCAGTCTTCTCTTTCTAGTCTTTTTCGACCTTCCCTTCCTTCCGAGGCGTCTCCTCCTTACCTCTCAAGTTATTTGGTTGCGTTGTATTTGTCCATATTCCCTCCCATCAACGGTCTAAGCTTGATCCTAAGTCTCTCTAGTGTGTCTTTATTGGTTATTCTCCTACTCAACGTGGCTATAAGTGTTATTCACCCTCTCTTCGTAAGGTCTTTGTCTCTATGGATGTCACCTTTTCTGAGAATGACCTTTTCTTCCCCTTGACTTCTCTTCAGGGGGAGTCTATAGGAGTAGATGAAGATCAGTCATGGGAACCTACTGATGCCACAATATTACCTCTACTTTTGGAAACAGGGGGAGCTACAGAATCCTCACCATCAGAAGCCTCCTCAAAATGGGGACAAGTTTATAGCAAGCGAAAGCCTCCTCAAAGTGTGAATAACCCAGAGCCTCTACGCTGCCAGGATTCTGAACCATGTTCTAGTTCCAGCACTCCAACACTTGAGTGTCATGGTGAAAATGATCTACATTTGCCCATTGCTCTCAGAAAAGGTACTCGATCTTGTACTACTTATCCTTTTTCTAATCATATTTCATATGGAAAGTTGTCCCCAGGGTTCCGTGCTTTCAATACTATGTTGGATAGTACAAAGGTACCGAGAAATATACATGAGGCTCTCGATGATCAAAAATGGAGGGATGTTGTCTTTGAAGAAATGAATGCTTTAGAAAGAAATGGAACTTGGGAGATAGTGACCCTACCCAAGGGAAAACAGGCAGTAGGATACAAATGGGTGTTTACAATAAAATTCAATGCAGATAATAGCATCAACAGATACAAGGCAAGATTGGTTGCAAAGGGTTTCACTCATACTCATGGGATAGATTATCATGAGACTTTTGTTCCGATTGCTAAAGTCAATACCATCCGAGTTCTCTTATCTCTTGCTGCCAACCTAGATTAGCCTCTGCAACAGTTAGATGTGAAGAATGCATTCCTAAATGGTGACTTACATGAAGAAGTCTATATGGATCCTCCACCTGGTTTTGAAAAGGGAAATGGATCAGTGTGTAAAACTAAAAAAGTCTCTATATGGATTGAAACAGTCTCCCAGAGAATGGTTCGACAAATTCACACAAGCAGTCAAAAGAAGAGGCTTCATTCAAGCACAGACTGATCATACTCTCTTCCACAAACACTCTAAGGATGGTAAAATTGTTATTCTTATTGTATATGTAGATGATTTAATTCTTACAGGTGATGATATTGAGGAATTGAACACCTTGAAGAAATTTTTAGCAGCTCAATTTGAACTCAAAAACCTTGGCACTCTCAAATATTTCCTTGGTATGGAAGTTGCTAGGAGCAAAACAGGCATCACTCTCACACAAAAGAAATATGTTCTAGATCTTTTGTTGGAAACAAGAATGTTAGGGTGTAAACCTGCTGAGACACCTGTGGAACCTAATACCAAGTTAGGTATTGAAGATGGGAATGAGGTGGATAAAGAACAATATCAGCGATTGGTTGGTAAACTAATTTACTTATCTCATACGTGTCCTGACATTGCCTTTGCGGTAGTATGATTAGTCAATTCATGCACTCACCCAAGGAGAAACATCTTAGTGCAGTCTATAGGGTGCTTAGATACCTCAAGAACACTCCAGGAAGAGGATTATTCTTTAAAAAGGGGTATAAAAGGACAATTGAAATCTACACTGATGCAGATTGGGCAGGCTCATCAGTAGACAGGAGATCTACCTCAGGCTATTTCACCTATGTGTGTGGAAATCTTGTTACTTGCAGAAGCAAAAAGCAAACAGTGGTTGCAAGAAGTAGTGCTGAAGCAGAATTTCGAGCTTTAGCTCATGGAGTTTGTGAAGGAATCTGGTTGAGAAGATTTCTTCCAGAATTGAAGATTTCATATTCCCTACCAATAAAAATATATTGTGACAACAAGGCAGCTGTTAGCATTGCTCAAAATCCTGTGCATCATGATCGAACAAAGCACGTGGAAGTTGATCGTCACTTCATCAAAGAAAAATTAGATGATGGAAGTGTGCGTATGATATATGTTCCAACCAAAGAGCAAACTGCAGATATCCTTACCAAGGGCCTACACCGTCCAGCATTCGAAGACTTGATTGGCAAGTTGGGAATGATCAACATTTACCTCCCAACTTGAGGGGGAGTGTAGAAAATCAGAATTCAAATATATTTCCGTTTTTATTTCCTATTAATTAGGATTGATTATGATTGATTAGGATTGATTGTGATTGATTAGAATTGATTGTGATTAGGATTGATTAGTCATCGCTGAGTCATTCTTAGCGATTTTTTCTTGTATAAATACACACTCATGTAATTTATTCAATATTAATATACAGAAACTTTTTTTCAATAAAATATGTATTGACTTTTCCTAGTTTATGGTAAGAACTGTGTTTTTGTGTCATAAACTAGTAGGATGAACCTTTGCGCAAAGGTAAGGTTACTGCCTTGTGACCCTTGGTTTATTTTTATTTTCTTTTATTTGAGAGGTTCTTGCAAAACATATTCTGCCATACTTGTTTGATTATCTGTCAAAGTGGGTCACTCTTATCTTTAGCATTTATGTTGGCCTATGTGTGTAGATGTTAAATAATCTGAAGCATGTATTCTGGCCTTTTCAACATGATCATTCCAAAACTTTATTCTTAAGGGCAGCACATGCTGCTAACTGTGTTGATAGATCTGATTTTGTTGGAGAAAGGTACTTTATATAATGACATTCCTATCTGTTATTTATTCTTATGTAAATATTTTATATAAGAACTAGTTTTAAAGTTTGTCAACTGCAGTGGCTCTCATACTGTATCAGCTAATGATATTCAACATCGGCTGGATCAGGGTGTTTGCACCAGCATGCGTTTTGGGGACATGAGGCGTTCATTGTCTGGTATGCATTTGATTCATTTTCTCTCTGCTCTGTCTCTATATTGTAAAACAATTGACATGAGTTGATGGATCCAGAATGTGATGCTTTCGGAGCAGAATAGACTTCTGAATTTTATTAGATTCCATGTTATTAGTTTTAGTAGTTTACTTTTTAAGGTTTTACAGTGGAGAAACCAAGGTTTTCCCTGTAGGCACTGTTTTATGAGGATAAAAACTGGATAATTAACCTCTCTTGTCCTCCCTTCTCTTTTTACTTGTTCTTTTGGGAGAGGTAAGAGAGGGGGAACTGTGGAAATGGGGAAAGGGTATTAGCAATTTGGCTACCTGTGCTTTAGATTCTTACATAATCCAGAATTGGACCTTCTCTTTATAGACATCAAGAAATACTGGATATTATGAGGCTTTATTTTTTTCCCCTTATGTCAGAAAAATAAGACAATGACCAAAAAAACATTTACTGTTATCCAGAGAAAATCTGGGCAGACTATTTCTTAAACTCTAGTTTTGGAAGTTCTCAAGGCATCATGATATCTCGTTTGAAGGGGACAGACCTGAAGTGGTGGTAATAGGACTCCTTTGTGATGAAAAGTTACAAGTTTGAATTCAGGAAACAACTCCTTTGCCTTCACCCTACTCTCACTAGTTAGGGTTTAATGGGAAGTTATTTATCATGATATATCTATTTCTTGCTTAAAAGGATTGGTCTACTTACTTTACATGAAGACACCCTAGTTTTTTGAGCTTCAAGGTGTTCTGTACTATCTTGCCAGAGTTGAAACCCATGGATTATCATCAAAACTAGTATCTTTCTAGTTGCAGTTTAATATGGCATAGGTATAGTATTTAGTATAGACTATTGAAAATGAGAAACATAGAGATATTGAAAACCGTGTGTATTGAGTATGATACAAATATCTCACCTGGTTGTTCTATTTATACTAATAATTAGGTCGAGTACTACTGCAATATTTCTAGTATCATAAGCCCAAGTCCACTAAATACAATAAGCAGACTAATCCTAATTAAATAAGGAAATAAATTAGGAAATGTTTTTTGACATATTCTCAGGATATTCTAACAAGAGTGTTGGTCCTTATTCCTCAGTGCATTTTTCTCCTGTCTGTTTTGTTGATATTAGTCACAATATTTGAAACCACCAACATGTAATTCCCGGTTAAACTTTCTTGTAATTCAACATGATCCCTAATATTTTCCCTATTCTTTCAGCATGTGAACGCCTTATCCTCCTGAAAAATGATGCAAATGAGTTAAGAGATTACAGTGTTCTTCTCTATCATTGTGGATTATATGAGCAGTCACTTCAATACATGAAGAAGTACCGAGAACTGAAGGTACAATTACCATGCAATGTGTGATGAACTAACTCTTTTAAAAGTTTAAGACATTGGGTGAAGGCACATGTCCACGTATTATGTTATAGAAATTTCACAATTTTAATATGGGGCAGCAAGGATTGAACTCTAGACTATTTGGTCATAGGCTTTGATACCGTGTCACTAACCAATTCTCCCAAAAGCTTTAAGTTGTTACATGAATGTACATGAATGATTTTTATATTTATATTTCTAACTAACACTTTGCAATTCATAAATCTTTGCTTTTCCAAGTTAACTGAATGAGGTGTGTACCATCCAATTTTTGCAGAAATCACCTACACAATTGACATCATCAAACACTCTTAGCAGCCTGGAAGAAGATGCTGTGGATAATCTAATGATGCGCTTGAATCTCATCCTAATGGAGCAAGGTTGGAGTCGGCCATCTTATGCCAGAAATCATCTCGGTAACAACTCTGAACCATGGTAGTTCCTCTTCCATGTTAATAGAGAGAGCATCATCAAAGAAGATAGCTTGACAGTTCATGGCATCAAGTTTTGTTTGTATTTTCTGGACACAAAGCTTGGGATTTTGGGATACATGCAGCTCTAGTTGTTCCAATAGCTTGCATGCTCTGCAATCATACAGAAAAAACGTGGTTACAACTGCTGAAGTGAACGAGATTGTCCGATAAATCGGTGGACACACACAACCCACAGGTTGATTGAAAGTAAGAGCCATATATTAACGCAGGGCGCAGAGAAAATTCTCACTATTACGGTATCACCTACATGTGTTCCTGTAATTATATAATTCTGTGCTTTTTACTATATTTCCTCTGTAAAATTTATGTATATAGTAAACCAGTTTTTCTCTGAAAAGTTATATAGATATGATGAAATTGAAGCATTATTGAATCAGCATTATCTCATATATTTGAGAACTATCCAAGCAATAAGGGGGGGTGGATGATAGTTGCATGCATAAAAGCACAGATTATGTCTGTATTAGGATTTAAAACACCAAGAAAAATTGTAATTAATTGTATATGGACCGTTCAAAAGACATATTATGAACTAGTATCGTTTAAGAATATTGAAATGTTATGTTATACACTAATGGACACCATACTGAAATAGGATCCACTCAAACTTTCTCTGTAAGACAAAATGATGGAAAAATTTGCATCGTTAGAAGTGTAGTAAAGTTGAGATCTTGGCTTCTTAATAGTATATAGTAATAATTTAATTTGTATTAATCGTGGATTCAAGGTTACCCCACCTGATGCATAATTAATAGTGTTGCACACTGTGATGCAAGGTACAAACGTGAGGTTTTTCAATTTTAAAATATTCTAGGATGGCTATTTGATGTCCAAACCTTTTCCTATGCTAAGAATGTGTGGTTTGGAATTTTTTGATGTAGTTTATTTCTAAGAAAATCGAAGGTGTCACGTTCAAACTGGATAAATGAAGACTCTCTTTAATAATTTTTATCTCTATTATTCCAAATAATTCATCATCTAAGAGATAAATGGTTAAATCCTTAATGTCTTAGTTATTTAACTCTTTAATCTAATTAGAATCTTAATTTCTTAGAAACCCTTCTTAGATTAAACTTTACGTACCATGAATTTCACAAGTATGCAATTTTTACAAGTCTATATCTAGATCATGCAAAAATTGGTGTTTATCCCAGTTTAGATTAAGATTCCAATATTTCTATTTAGAACCCTAGCCTTTTTTATTCCTATATAATTAGTCAAATCATACAAGGACTTAAACAAATCACTCAAGATAAACACATTACAATTTGAGACAAAATTTATTTAAAAGAAAATTAAACTAAAATAAAGATTCACGTTGGATTCATATCTCTAACTACAAAAGAAAACTAGCCTAGCATAATGCAAGAAACATAAACTAAAGATGAAAGGAAACAAGAATCCATAAGAAAAAACTTAGTGATTGATCTCCACGACGAAGCTCTAATTCTTCCTTTGTGTTATCAACCTTCGATCCTTCTTTCTTTATCCCCAAATCATGCAAAAGTCGAACTCCTCAGCCCTCTTTCTATTTTGTCTTTTAAATATAGGTCCATGGGCTTTCATAAACGATGTTGCTCGCTATGGCGAGCAAACTAGTGAGTTTAAGATGAAAAATAGGTGATTCTTGCTATTTCACTCAAGTTTATTTAGCGAGTTAATGTGCTTGTTCCATATTTTGAACATAACTTGGGTTGTACTTGTCCAATTGATGTGATCGTGGTCTCTTTGGAAAGATAAAAGAGAGATCTACAACTTTTATGAAGAATACGAGATTCGAATCCATCATATTAGATAGTAAAAATGGACTGGAATATAGCTTTAGGAAAATTTTCACTAAGTGGTGCTTCCATTCTTGAAATAATAGTACTCCAGCTCTAACTTAGCTTGAGTCTTGCCTTCTCCCGGCTTCCTTGATCCATCAATGTTTTGATTTATCGATGCAAACCTGAAACTGATATATTTTTAAGTTAGAATCAATCCAATCATGAAAACTCAGAGTCTTTTGCATTTGATAATATATACTAGGGACATGTTACGTTTACAACTTTTTTTGTTTACAACTCTTACAACCTCAACTATGTTCTCCCGGGAGTATACTACTGGAGAGTGTACTCCCGGGAGAACATAGTTGAGGTTGTAAGAGTTGTAAACAAAAAAAGTTGTAAACGTTACCCTTCCTAATATACTATGTCTTTGACTATATTTATCATTCTTTAAAATACTTTTGGTCCTAAGAACATAGTATGTTTGACACCTAACAAATCATTCCCAGATTTACTCATTATTGTCCCCAATAATTGGACTAGTTTAAGAACATGGAAAATGCAAACATATGGATGTGCTCAATAAATTATCAATAAGGAAAACAGGCAATGACTCAATCCATAATGATCAGACTTAGTTTAAAAATAACTGAACTTCAGGAACGAGCATCTAATCAAACAGTTTCCAGAAACAAGCAAGTCATGGAACTACAGCAAGAGATCAATCAATAGAGCATGGAAAGCTGAATCTAAACACACCTCTCACTAGAATTATCATTTCACTCATCACTCAAGTGTCTAGGGGGTAAGTATTTCACTCAAACTTTTAGTGAATAAATACTACTATAGGCTTGGTTAGATTCTCACTCTCCTCAGTTTAATAACATGCACAGAAGATCAAGAGGTATTTACTCAGATTGTAATGGGGCCTGGCTAATGGGAGGGTAAATAATGAGTAACATAGCTAAAGTGGATAACAGAAAAATCAGGGACAAGCATAAGCACGAACCAATTTTCAGCTCACAATCTCCTTCACACTTTCTTCCTCCTTTTTATTTTTCATTTTTTTTTATATTATTTTTTTCAATATTTTTATTTGCATGAAATTTAAAGGGGCAACACTAAATAACTTTTTTTTTATTCACCGTTTTCCATCTTAATTTTTGCTCGACTCTTATAACCTCATTTTTCATCACTAAGCATCACATAATACAATGCTCATGCTTACACTCTATCACAAAAATTATACAATCCAATTCTATTTAAGGTAGATGTGTGTGGAGTGGTTAATTACAACAATGAGTTATTAAGAAATAAACAAATTTAGGCTCAATGGACGAAACAAAGGATAGCATAATGGATGACTTTTTGGATTCAAATGGAATGAAATATTTTCAATTTGGGAGAAAGAGAGTACCGAGTTTGGTACTTTCACTGCATTGAACAAAAAATCCTAATATGAGAACCTTGCTTGAAATGTCGATGTTATTATTAATAATTTTATTAATATTAAAATAAAGTAATATTAAAATAGTGAACAAATTAATGATATTATTGAATGACTAATTTATTTTTTCAATAAATGGTTATCGTTAAAAATTAAATATTTAATATCTTTAATAATTAAAATATTATTATTTTTTAAAAGTAATTATAATATTTTAATAAAATCATAAAATTTATTTTTATTTCTCAACCAATACTTTAAGATACTAAGTTAATAAAAGTTTTAAAAATTTTATTTTGAATAATTTTATTTTGAATTATTTGATACCTTCATATACTAATTAAATACCCGCTTCTATTTTTTGAACCCAAAAAATACCCGCTTCTAAATTACCAAATACAAAATAAAAAAATACCCGCTTCTCTATTGGTATTGTAAATAAGTAGGAGTGTAAATAAGTTGGGTTGGACTAGATTTTGCCTTAAATAGGTTAAGCCTGTGAAAAATAATTTAGGTCTGGCCTGATCTGTTAGCTTTGGGTTGGTTTGACTCGGCTAATTTTTGACAAAATAGGTTACACGTTGATTTTTATTAACCTGGTCGGGTCATGCATATTTAAAAAAATAAAAATAAAGCAAAACGACATTTTTTTTAAGCAACAACTAAATGTAAAATCCCTAAATTATATAGCACTATTTTCAGTTCATATATACACATCAATCACACACACAAAAAAAACATAGTTAAACATTCAAACATAAAGAAGAATAAAATTTAAATGAAAAGTGAAAACAATCACACACAAAAAAAACATAGTTAAACATTCAAACATAAAGAAGAATAAAATTTAAATGAAAAGTGAAAATGCTTAAGTTGGATTTAAATTTGAAAACATAGGAGGGAGATTGTAACACCCCGTCTGCAGCCGGTGTATTAACATACAAATGGTATTTAAAGCGCAGCTTGCAATAATTAATCGCGAAAGCAATATACTATTTCAATAATTAATCGCGGAAGCAATATACTGTTTTATATCAATAAACAAGGCTAATCCTCATGGTGGATTAACTTTTCCTTTTAATAACAATCCTTATGTAATTGTAGTGCTAAAATAAAATCTGAAATACCTCGTACTCATCAATAACAATTCAAAAGCATCCATAACTCAAGGTGCTATAATACAATTAATCAAGTCTACAAATAAACGGATTTTTTAATAGTGGCATAGACAACCTCTATGCTCACCACTAATAACAACGTAATCCATCAAGTCTAGTCATAATCTAGTCTCATCATGGTAAAATAAATAATCATAATATGCATGACTCATATCAATAATGAAATCTCTATGCTGGTCTCTTGCCTCTATCAGTGTCTGTCTCACAAACGTCATCTCCTGAAAAATATGCCCTAGAAGGGGTGAGATTTCTAATAGAAATCTCAGTTAGACAATAGGTCCTAAGGGATCCTCCACCCAAAGCTCACTTACAGGTATAATATAAATTCTGAAACAGTGCAGACAATATATAAAGAAACAGATTAATAACAAGATAAGGGGAATGGTTATACCAGGCCATTTATAGCAGTAAATAATGCAATATATAAAATGAGCATGTCATGCAATATACCAAATGAGTGTGCAATGTCGTATATGTTCATGTCATGTGTATGCATCCTACTGACCAGAGGATAAAAGGTAGGGATTACACATATCTGCAACCGACAATACAAGGCTCTTCCTCTGTACCTTACGCACAGAGTTACCATTTTGTATGTGGCCCACATATTCAGGAATTACCGCCTAGGGTGGAGCACCCCACATACTAACATATGACATTTGCACTCGCAAAATAGCTCAGCACCATCTCAATACTTATAACATAAACATATATAATTTCATAATCCAGCTCAACAACATATCCAATACTCATAACATAAACAGATATAAAATTTTCAGAAAACATATCATGCACATAAACCAATCCCCTATGGGGTTTGGTGGAACAAGCAATGGATAAAATCGAGGACTAAAAACTTACCTGTCAAGCTAAATCCTCCAACACCAACTTGGTATCAACCGGGTCGTCCACAGACACACAGTCCTACAAGTAAAGTATGTTTTATGTTAAAATATTATTAATAATTAGATTCCCAAATTTTATGACATTTGGGCTATGTTTACTTTTTCATTTAGTGACTGCAGGCTTCTTCCAAAGCCCCTAAGCACAAAACCTCGATTAATCTTTTTAAAATTTTAATTGTAACTCTTTATAAAAAATTGTTATATTTTAATATTTAAACTAGACATCCTAATCTTTTCAACTACATATTTTATGTCTCAATTGGAGTTGTATAATTCCGGTTATATTTTCCGCAAAGTGACTGCTGCAAACTGAATTTTCAATAATCAAGTTGCAACTTCAAACGAACACTGCGATCAAACCACTTATTCAATGGATATGAAATTTACAGAATTGTATCCCTATGTGTTAGCTTCACATAGGTTTAAATCTGACTCAATTTGGAGCTCTCTAACTCGAGATATCGCAATTTTTTTTAAACCAGTGCGCTGTTGTCAAAACTACATTGGGTAATCGATTACCTCACAAGTACGATTACCAAACTAGGTAATCCATTACCTATCAGATGGTAAACGATTATCGTCAGACAAAATGCAGAAAACATGATTTTTCTGCTGTAAAATCTTCGTTTTAATGGCTTCCAAAGGTTCTATTCCCATTTCTTCTAAAAACAGAAGTTTAATACCCTCTATTGTATTTAGATTAACAACCCCCAACTTAACCATCAAAGTTTCTCTTTTTTACAACTCAAAACTTCATCTTTTTCATAGAAAATAAAGAGGAAAGGGTAGAGTGTATACCCAATACTTGAAAACAGAAAAAAAAAAGACTTTGGAGGCCTTGCTACAGCTCCAAGCTACTGTACAATAAGGTGCACAATTTTTATCTTCTGGTTCTTTCTCTACCAAGATAGCTCCTTGGTATCCCAAAGTGTGTAGAAATGGCTCACACAACACAAACTCAAGTGGACAACTCTCTCCCTCTCACACGCAGTAGCAAGAATGCCCCAAGTATGTGTTTTTCACTCACTCACAGTTTGTTCTCAAGTTTTTATAGGATGAGAGTGATGGAAAGATGAAGAAAAATGGTGTCTTGAGGGATTCTTGAAGAGGGAACCATGGGCTCAAGGTAGAGAGTATATGGCTGCCATGAGGAAGTGAAAATGCAGCAACATGGGTTTTAGAAAAAAGCTCGTGCCACTTAACTATTTATAAGTGCATTCACTTAAACTAACAATATTAGTTCTATTAGTTTCGTTCTTCGTTTTACTCTAAAATTTTATATTCTCAACCTAGACATTTTTTTTGAAAATTATCATATTTTTATTATAATTTTTCGAGACACTTTGCTGGTATGCATTTTATATTGCGAAATACCCGTTATCAATCCGCAAAACCTCACTCGCTTAAATATCTAATCATTTTGGACCATCGTGTCATATAAAACTTATGACACATAAATCTATAATTTTTCAATTTCGGGTATTTTTTCTATACCTGCTTTTTCTATTGCGGTACTCGCAGTATCAACATTTTTCGCTGAAAATGGCTAGATTTCAAGAAGTAATATTTTCTACTAATATTATCATAATTATTTTGTTGTCATTACTTCATAAAATTTATGTAATTATAGTCACCATCTTATTTCTATATTTTCGGGTAATTTTGCTCACTGAAACTTTACCGCGAAACGCTCAATATTGGCCTTTTTGAGGCCTTTTTCTCAAAAAGGTTCTTTACTTAAAATAATTAAAATTATTAAATCTTTCATTTGCTCATCCTTATTTAAATATTATTAACTTTCTAAAATATCAATTTAACGGTGTGAGTTCTTACATAAACAAGTGGGAAGAGCTAATTTAAAATTTAAAAAAAAATATTAATTTTGTTTTCTAATAATGACCCTATGGGTAATTCTTTTTTTCTGAATTTGGGAGGGCCTAAGCCCTAAAAAATAAATTGCAAAGGTGTAAGAGTTCTAAAACAAATTTGATTTTTTTACTCTACTATTTACTACGGAGACGAAGAATCAAATTACTACTATAATTAAGTATATACTTTATTCGATACATTTTTTTTTTTAGGATGCGTTGTAAAAATGAGAAATATTTCTCATGTACTATTTTGGAACGACGATTCTATGAACTGAATGACGACTTTCAAGTAACCCATATTAATATAATTAATTACTTATAATTAATTAATAAAGTAAAGCTCTTTTTGGGTCCTTAACAAAAAATACGGTCCTATTTTGGTTCCTTTCAAATAAAAGTCAACTTTTTGTCCCTCTACAATTTTAATTCTTTGAAAATACGGTTCCTTAGAAATTCAGTGAAGACTCAATTTAGTCCCTGAAAAATGACTAATATAGGTATTTTTTTTGAAATGGATGAAAGTGGGGACCATATTTTTTGTTAGGGACTCAAAGAAGGCGTTACTCTAATTAATTTATCAAAGTTATATGTGCATCTTTTAAGGAGAAGAGTCACAAGACTAGGTGATCATAATCATATCTTCTTCCATGGCCTTGTTCGAAACTATGTGCGATAATTCTAGATAAACATAATTATGGATTTTGTTAGACCATATAAATATTATTATGAAGAAATTTTGATTATAGAATATAAAATTATATATTTGTTCAGTTCATGCTATTTAATCAATGACTGATTAATTAAACCGATGATCAAATGACCCAATACCCCCGTTGAGTCAATGATTGATTCAGATTTAATATGAGCATGAAATAGTTAGCATATGAGAAATATTAAACCATCTTATATTATAAAGGAATTCCATTCTTTGGAAACCTTGCTGACGTGTCGCATTCTGCTTCAATTTCACCTCTGCGTTCACACTTTAAATTTTTTAAAAGTTTCCTTTTATGGTAAATCGGTGAATATAATAAATACAAAACAAAATATATTTTCAAAAGCAATTCAATGGAAAATATTTGTTACTTTAAATCAATGATCAAGATTGGTTATGAGTGTTGGTGGCAGACAACTCATTAAATATATTTGTCTGCTCTTTGAATTTTGAAATTTCAATTTGAATTTTAACTTGAAATTTAAATTTTGATTTTTGAATTTTGAATGCTGACAGACAACTCATTTAATGATGAGCTACTTTATGCATTGGTTTTGTTAAATAATTAAAAAAATACATGTGCAAGTATTCTATACCATCGCTTGGAGACGTTTTTGTTCGTTCTCCTTATATTCTCTTTTTTTTGCTGCTGCTGCTGCCGGATATCAGCTGATACACACGTTCTTCTTCAACATCGGTTCTTGCTTCTCTGTTTTTTCGTCTTACAAAAAATATGTTTTCGAAATATGATTTTCTGAAGGATGTCAATCCTGCCAAAGAGGACTGGAGGATTAAGGTGAAGGTGGTTCGAGCTTGGAAAGTTCCTAACTTTTAACGTAAACATTTTGAGAGGACAATCTTGAAATGATTTTATTGGATGAACAGGTTGTGGTATGTGTTTTAAAAATCTTCCATCTTTGTTCTGGTCATTTTAATTAACGTTGTTGACATAAGTTGGCTGCATTCTTTTGTAGGGTGGTAGGATCCACGCCACTGTCAAAGGTTCCTTATAGGTGCGGAAGAAAATCCACGAAGGAGAGTGCTATTTTATAAAAAAATTGTAGTTGGATTCAATAGTGATGTGTTCAGGCCAACCAAGCATCAGTATCGTTTGTCTTTCAACTTGAGGACTGATGTTAAATCGATTGTTGTTTCTGATATTTCTACGAGTGAATTTGATTTTGTTGATTATAACATCATTGAGAAAGAAACGTCTGACTCTCCTTATTTAGTCGGTAATAGATTCTTCCTTACTGTTATCCATTTTTTAATTATTGCAGTTTTTTTTTTCACAAACTATTTGCTGCCTTTTTTATTTTTAAACGTCATTGGTTTAATCTCTGACTGTCATTTATTTTGTATCGTGACTATCATCTTATTCTGTATCATGACTATCATCTAATTTGTATACGTGACGAGTCAGTTTTAGTTTTGTGTTTTTTATGTTGTGACTAGTCATCTTATTCTCTATCGTGATTTTTTTTCATTTTCTGCGTTGCTTATTATGGTTTCTTATGTTTCATTGTGATGTTATTATGTGATTTGGAATGTTTTAGTTAAACGAATGTGTGTGTTTTCTTCTGTTAATCTCCATTCCACGCTTTGTATATTTTTGTAAAAAATCAAGTAAACAGACAACTAGATATTCGTTTAATTGTGTCAAGTCTGTATGGATGATATTCGCACAAAAAACCATAATCAGCAAAAAAAAAATTCGTTTTTTATTATTGCATATTTTTTTCCACGAACTCTTTGCTGCCCATTTTTTTTTGTAGAAGTCATTGGTTTAATCTCAGGAATTGGGGAAGTTTGTGATCGTGTGGTTTCTGGTAGGAAGACGAAAATGGTGGTGTTGGAGCTTGACGACCTGAGGTATTTAAAAATATTTAGTTAAATGAATTATTTATGTCGAGCTCTGTTAGCTTATATTTTTCGTGTATTAACGTTGTGCTTGTTGCAACTCACGTGTAGGGGTCATAAACTGGAGTGCACTTTGTGGGAGCATTATGTGGATGAGGTGCAATCTTTTTTGGCAAACAGCAACGATCCTCATAACGTCCTGATAGTCCAACTGGGAAGGATTAAATGTTTTAGGGGTATGTTCTTTCCAAACGAACCGTTGTTTTAATTGTCGCTTTTATAATCAATTTTTATGAACGTTATTTTAATTATTTTTGGCTTCTGTATTCAGTTTTTATCTGATATTTTTAACTCAATAGGTAAGGTCGAGATAACAAATACAAAATATACAACAAGGATTGTCATCGATTCGAAAGTGCCAGAGATCGTTGAATTCAAAAAATGGTGTGTTCCTTTTTTCTTCAGCTCATTTATTCGGTTATTGATTAATGGTTTTTTATTTTTATTTATTTATGGAATTATGAATTTTTGCGTTATAGTCTTTCGACTGATGGTGTGGAAAGTAGTATGAGGATGACTCAGTTGTCTACTCAGTCATACTATTCTTTCGAAAATGATTTTCTTAGGGAAACTGAAAAGAAGTCTATTAGTGATGTGAAACTTTGTGTAGAGGTAAATGTTGAATTTTTATTTTTTCTTTTCTTTAATTGTGTCAAGTCTGTATGGATGATGTTTCTTGTTAACCTGTGATGGCTATATTTAAGGTTACTACGTGCATCACGTACGAGACTATAAAAGCAATTGAAAGCAAATACAACTGGTGGTACAAGTTGTAAGAACCTCCACCGATAATTAAGGAAGTTAATTAATTATGTGAAATTAGAAAATAATTCCATAATTTACCCTAATAATTATTATGAGGCTCTAATAATTATAGTAAGTGAGTAATAATGCTGAAAGTCATTTTTCTGATGAAAAGTGCAGATACCGGTTCTGCTAGTCGGTATAAATGCGTACCAAAACAGTATCCCGGAAAATTATAATAAGTGCATGAATATTCCTAGAATAATATGTAGGACTGTGATTTCAAGTTTCAAGTTAAAATAAAGGGAACTGGTAACAGAACTGATACTGGCTATGGAAAAATGCGTACCGAAAAGGTGTTGTGAAAAGTATAAGAAAAATATGTTAAATCCTATAAAATTGAGTAGGTTCAGAATCCTGAGTTTGGGATTAAAATGCCAAGCGTAGCAATTAACGTTAATACTGTGCGTTAAGGTTTAAGTGGGCTATATATATAACATTTCTGCACAAAACTCTAGGCCATACACTCTTCATACGTGACTTTGGTGGCTGACCAGCATTCCCTCATTGCTCCATTTCCTTCCTTCCTCCATTTCTTGAGCTTTGAGGCATATTCCTTCATGAAAACTTCTCCTAAATACATATGGTGAGTGAGAGTGGGCAATGAGAGTGTGTTGGTGGCCTTGTTCTGAGTTTCCAGCCACTGTGAGTTGGTAAGGGTGCTGACCTTGTGTGGTTTGGGTGTTGGGAAGCCATGGTCATGGAATTTGGAGGTCCAAGTACTACTTGTGACCTTTGAGGTGAAAGAACCAACCTTGAGCATCGTTTTCGTTTTCCTTGGGAAGTCAGAATCTTGGGAGCTGGTTGTGAGCTCCAAGAGTAACCTTTTATTCTGTTTTAAGCTTTGGGTAAGTGACTCAACCTTGATCATGTGTTTTGATGATTAAAAAAGGTGTCTTGGTATGTTTAAGGAGTTAAACAAGTAACCAACTGATATATGAACCTTGAACAGAGTTAAAATGGATGCTTTGACGTTTGGAAGTGTTAAAAATGGAACCTTGGATGGATATCTTCGCGAAATGCAGAAACCGCATTCTGTCACGAAATATCCGGATATGGGGTCTTTTGATATCCGGATATGATATCCGGATATGCCCCCGACAGATATCTGGATATTCTAGGATTTTGAAGAACAGTAGCTGCACTGTTCATACAGTAGGCTATTGGGGGTTTGTGGATCCTAGATTGAGGAAGTTGAACTTCTGTAATAATTGAATTAAGTCAAAATCAAGTGATTAAGGGCTTGTGGCTTTGTTAAAAGCCTTAAGACGTAAAACATAAAAAAGAAGCGTTGTCTTTATGTTTATGCTTTTGAGCTATGTTTATTGATTTGATTGCTGGTCCAAATCAGATTGTGATTCTGCTGTGTTTGGGCTTTGAGCATTGGTTGGACTCTTGGCTTGGATTGTGAGCTTGCAAGGTAAGCTTTCGTGTCCTCGGTTTAGCCATGTTGTGGTTCCACCATGTCCCATGGGGGTATGGTTGTATGCATGCTGTGTTACATGCTTTGAATATTTAAAATGCTTTTGAGCTGGTATGTGCAATGGCTTATAATATGTATGTGTTGTTTCCACTTAGTCGGTGAGCCTGAGTATGTAGCGTCATACAAGATGGTGAGCCCGTGGGTGGGTGCAAGTAGCGTCTTGCACATTGTGTGGGTAATAAACGTATTCCTGCATTTCTCTGATCAGTAGAATAGAATTGACACACATGACATAATTATCTATTGCATTGCACTATTTTGGAAATTATATTGTTAAATTGCTTTTGAACTTATATTGCACATGTAAGTGAGCTTGGGGTGGAAGATCCTTGAGGACCCCTTGTCTTACTGAGATTTCTTGTTTAGAGATCTCACCCCACGTTTGGGGGCGCTTATTTCAGGTTCAGGTAGTTCAGGGGCTGATGCCTCTAGCGGCAGGAGGCCAGAGCTTAGCTGATGATATTACTGTTATATTTATGCCGACATGTCTGGATTGGATGCTGTTTATGTTTTTCGCCATATTATTATGTTGTTGATGTTAAGACTTATGTTGGGCTTGATGCCTTATTTGGGTGAGCCTGGGGTTTGTCCATGCCACTTTATATTAGTTCTTTGAGTTGAGTTGTATAACTTAGTAGGTTGTCCGGTCTACGTGTTGTAGTTCCGTGACTAGAGACATACTTATGTTATTTATTTAATGAGGTAGTTCAGTTAGCTGTTTATTTGCAATTTACATACATGCAATGTTTTGAAAATGGATTAAGTATTCAACTTGGCTAAGTATAATGACGTCATAATTGAAAAGAAAAAGATATTCCGCATTTTTAATTAAGCGCAGCTTAATACGATGATATGATAACATTACCTGATATATACGGGGTGTTATATTTTATGGTATCAGAGCAATAGTTCGAGGAAAAAGCCTGTATGTATTGCAATAACTTAAGATGTTTGGTTGTGTCTGTCTTGTGTGTTTGCTCCGTTGGGTTTTATTATGATGATGCATATAATATCACATTACGTGGGCCTGATCAACTCATAATTTGTGTAACTTGTGCAGAGTCTTTGTAGGATTCAGGAGAACACGAGAGACTGTTGAGGGTCAACCCGACCCAATCCTGACTGCTTTGGCTGAAATGCAGGAGGCCACTAGATTGGCCAACGTGGCAATTATGGACGCTGCTAGAGAAGCGAACCAGAAGGCCACGAAGGATTCTCTTGAGGCAAATCGGCTGGCGAATGTAACATCCCGGGCGCTGACGAGAGCGGGGAGTGATCGCCGGTGCGAAAGGGCATGGACAAGGAGCGACTCCTGACAGGCTTCCAGCGACGGGGGTACATGAATAAATCGAATCAACACCTGAAAGAGAGGGATTCCAGAGACTGTGCTGGTATGGGACGGTACAGTTGGGAATAGCTTATAAGAATTAATTGGTACTACCTATACTAACAAGATGCATTTACTTTTCGGTAGCCCGAATCGGAAGAACTCCACAGTTAAGCGTGCTTGACTTGGAGCAATTCTGGGATGGGTGACCTCCTGGGAAGTTTTCTCGAGAAGTGTGCGAGTGAGGACAAAGCACACTGAAAAGTCTCGTGTTAGTGTATGGGGATAGTCATTGATTCTTGCAAGTGGCCGGGCGTTACAGCGAACATGACCATGATGCGGGTTATGTTGGAGGAGATGAGGGTTGGTCCTGCTGTTGGCCAGTATCCTCCGCCACCACCTCCACCGCCACCGCCGCCGCCGCCTCCAACTAGTGTTCAGGATGAGACCATGAGTCACATTGGTAGTGCTACTAATGTCACTGGGGTGATGGAACCCTATTTGGAGCCTGCTGAGGACCGTGACGTGATCGACCGGAGGCTGAACGCTTTCAGAAAGCATAAGCCACCTTCTTTTGATGGGTCTTTGGATCCTATTGCTGCAGCGAGATGGCTACAATCGCTGGACAAGATCTTCTGGGTCATGCAGTGTACTGATCCGCAGAAGCTGATGTTTGCAACCTCTATGTTAGAGGGCGATGCCCATGAGTGGTGGACGAACGCCTCTCGTGCTTTTGATATGCAAGGTCATATGATGACGTGGCCATTCTTCGAGGACTGCTTTTTGGGCAAGTATTTTCCTTATGACGCGCAGGAGAGGAAGCAAGGGGAGTTTGATAGATTGGTTCAAGGCTCGATGTCTGTTGACGAGTACCTGACCAAGTTCAATGAGCTTGTGAAGTTCGTGCATTTTCGGTTGGCAGTGCCTACTCCGATGTTTTTGGCTGCTAAGTTTCGCAGGGGACTTAGTGAGGTGATTGCAGAGCACATTGCTGGAGCTGCTTCAAGATATTTTGGTACACTGGTTCAGCAGTGTAAGGACATTGAGGATGTCTGCATTACAAGCAAGGTTAAGAGGGTCAAGATTGATGAGACCAAGGGAACACGTGGTTCCACTTCCTGGAAAGACAGGAAGTTTGCTGGGAAGGTCAAAGGTAAACAGTTGGCGACTAGGCAGGCGCCCGGTCAGTTCAAGAGGACTGCTTCACAGCAGGGGAGCTTTGCTAGGCCTCCTTCCACTCCTAGATGTTCGGGGTGCGGAAAGGAGCATGCGGGTCGTTGTGCTTCGGGTCAGCTGATCCGCTTCCAGTGTGGCAAGGAGGGCCACTTTTCTAGAGATTGTTCGTCATCGACAGTGAGGGCTGCTGCAGTTCAGGCAGTTCTACTTCAGATGGTTCCGATGGCACCTACTTCGGCACCTGCAGTCCCGCCTGCTACTGGACGTGTGTACACGTTGGATCGCCAAAAGTCGGATAGAGCTCTGAACCTTGTCAGAGGTACTGTGTCTATTGGTGATTCACCAGTTGATGTATTGTTTGATTCCGGGGCTACGCATTCTTTTGTTGCAACCCCGATTGATTTTGGGCTTGAGTTGCCCATGTCTGTGCTCTCTCCACCGTTGCGGGTGACCACCACCACCGGAGAAATATGTGATTCTACCACTCGTGATGTAGCGTTTCAGTGGGACGGCCGTGAGTTCTTGGTAGATCTGATAGGATTGCCGATGGCCAACTTGGAGATTATTCTGGGCATGGATTGGTTGTCCAGAAACTGTGCATTGATTGATTGTTGTGCAAAGCGCGTGGTGATGTCTCCGTGTGATTCCACAGCTAGTTCCTCGCCGTACATTTCTTTGCTGCAGGCTAGGAGAGCCTTGAGAGCAGGGGCATTTGGCTATGTCATGTTAGGAGGTTTGGTGAGTGGGACACAAGAGGATATCACTGGCATTCCTGTGGTGGGGGAATTCCTCGAGGTGTTTCCTGAGGAGATTCCTGAGTTTCCGCCACAGAGGAAGATAGAGTTCTCCGTTGACTTGTTGCCTGGTGTGGGGCCTATTTCATTAGCTCCATATCGAATGTTGCAACCGGAGTTGGCCGAGCTGAAGAAGCATATTGAGGATCTTTTAGCGAAAGATTTCATTCGACCGAGTGTGTCTCCTTGGGGAGCACCGGTCATCTTTATGAAGAAGAAGGACGAGACAATGCGATTGTGCACCGACTACAGGCAGTTGAACAAGGTGACGATCAAGAATAAGTATCCCCGTCCTCGAATTGATGATCTGTTGGATCAGCTAAGGGGTGCTTGTGTGTATTCGAAGATTGATCTCCGGTCCGGATACCATCAGATTCGGGTGAAGCCGGAAGATATCCCTAAGACTGTGTTTCGTTCGAGATACGATCACTTTGAGTATTTGGTGATCCCGTTTGGACTCACCAATGCGCCGACAGTGTTCATGGATTACATGAACAGGATTTTCCAGCCGTATCTGGATCAGTTTGTGATTGTCTTCATTGACGACATTCTGATTTACTCCAAGATTGAGGAGGAGCATGCGGAGCATCTGAGGATTGTTCTGCAAGTGCTGAAGGAGAAAAAGCTTTATGCTAAGCCTTTTAAGTGTGAGTTTTGGCTCAGATCAGTCAAGTTCCTTGGGCATGTGATTTCAGCGGATGGAGTTGCAGTGGATCCCAACAAGATTGAAGCCGTGCTGGATTGGGAGAGGCCCAAGACAGTTACGAAAGTGAGGAGCTTTCTGGGTTTGGCTGGTTACTATCGGAGGTTCATCAAGGGTTTCTCTACGATGGTTCTCCCTTTGACTCGCCTTATCCGAAAGGAGACTCCATTTGTGTGGACTCACGAGTGTGAGAAATGCTTTCAGGAGTTAAAGGAGAGATTAACGACTTCACCTGTGTTGATCCTTCCTGATCCTGAGGAGCTGACACGAGCTGTCGAACTCGTGCAAATTAAAAATTATTTTTTTATTAGGGTTCAGAAAATTTGTAGTAAAGTGGAAACCCTAATTCGTCTCTCAAGGAAATTGTTTTGGTAAAAATCGCTTATGATGACAGAAAATTAAAAGGGGGATTTTGGATTTTGATTGAATAATTAAAAAGGCAGAATATAAGTTTGGAATAAAAATTCGTAATTAAAAATTAACCAACCTAAGGTTAGGGTTCCATGGACGTCTTTCCTCGGATAGAAAGATATCAGAATCGTGATTGATCGTCAATCGAATCAGAATCCTTATTTCCAATTGACAACCCTCTCTAAGCGATCGCTTAGCATTTGATCAAATACGGTGCTTCTACTCATACAATCGCAGAGTATCAGCCCGTTTGATTTAAGGTCATAGGGTCAATCAATCTAACCATCAAATCTGATGATTAATCCCTTTCCATAATCGCAATCGCGAACCTCAGATTGAATATCCATGATCGTACGATATCAATCTGAGTTGGAAAGGGAAACAAAACTGATTTAAAATAAAGCGCAGACCCTCAAGACTATTCCATGGAATCCGCTACCCTTAGGTTGATTAAAAGGTTCTTAGCCTCGCATGGCTAAGGTAAACATGATTAAAATAAAATAAAAAGAAGAAGAAGAAGAAAAATATGAAGAACGCTCCAGAGAAAGTGTTTTGATCCCAAAGTACGAAAATTCAGAATCCTTTAAATGTTTCCTACTCTACCGTCATATACCCCTATCCAAAGCGGGTTAGGGTTCAGTTCTGATCGGCCCATCTGTCTGAAATACGAAATAAAATAAATAAAATAAAATAAAACTAAAACTTGGCTGTGGGCCACTTAAGTAACTGGTTTTAATTTAAATTACAAGTCCAATAATAAAATAAAACTTCAGCAAAACGTATCCGACTTGGTGTAAAATATCGACCAGTTTCCAGTCCGAATTGGGTTTCAAACTCTTCATAAAAATTGTAGCCCTATGTGTTATCTGAAAAACTCAACAAGAACGGAGTCAATCCGACAACTGTAGACCGAGATATGGCCAAAATACAGAAGTAACGTAAAGCTGAAAAATTCTGACGAAAATAAATTAAACCCAATCAAAAACTAAAAATGTAAATTAACTCAAAACATCATTATTTTATTCAAATAAATCCTAAAAATACTAATCAAGAGTAAAAAATAAGTGTAATAAATATGAGTTATCAAATTCCCCCACACTTATCTTTTTGCACTCCTGGGAAAAATCTAGAATAGAAAAAGAAAGCAAAGAAATAAGAAAAGAGTGAAGATCAACCTATCCTTCCTAATAATTAGCAAGTATACAAAAGATAACAAAAACCACAAGTCTTGAACAGATAAAACAACCAGGACAAAAATTCCTTAATCTCAAATCACAATATCTGTCAATTTCAACTGCAATTGCTAACTACACAAAAATGGTTCCTCACAGGATGCTCTCAATTTTTCTCTCAAGTGTATCAGTTAATTTAGCATATCACTCAAATCAACTCAAGAAAATCATCATACCATAGGCTTGCTCAAGTTCTACTTCTCCACTGCTAATAACACATGCATGCACAAATCAAGAGGGCTTTATGTAGGGTTGTAATGGGGCTGAGGTAAAGGTATTGATGAATATGGAAGAGAAAGCTAAACACCCCAGAAATTTACAAAGAGCAAAAGTTAAGAACTAAACTAAGAACATAAAACAAATATAATGAAAAGATAGAAATAAACACAATTTTTTTTTCTTTTTGCTTTTTCTCTTCTTCTTTTTTGTTTTTTTTTGTTTTTTGTGTTTTTTTTTTGTTTTGTTTTTTCAGAAAGTATAATACAGACAAAATATCTAGATGGTTACACCCCACACTTAAACTTTGCACGTCTCGGAAAAACCCCCACACTTAAACAAAACACTACAGTAAAACCAATGCTCAGTAAATCTCCAGGGTGTGGAATTAATTGGTTTTTCACTTAGGTTTGTAATGTGGCTAAAGAAATAAAGGATATAAAGGCTCAAAGGGGCTCACCAAGGGATAATAATGTAAGGGATGGCTATTTGGCTAAAGTGGGTAAAGAAAGAAATGAATGCCTCAATCATATTCATACATGTAAGTGAAAAATGCAATTTCAAAAAGAATCAGAGCAAGTTCTAGAGAACAAAGATCAAGAGCAGAAGCACACAAGAAAGAAAGCATGGCCAGAAGATATTCCATGTATACAGGCTCAAAACCTCACAAAGGTATACCAAATCATGCAATCAGCAGCACAGTATCAAGTAACAAGTAATGCAATCCAAGAATCAAGAACCAAGCCTAAATAGAAATTTCTATCAAACCCTGTGATTTAAGTATAATCCATGTATAACTCACTAATTACCAGAAAGAAGAGAAAAATCTACCTATGAAAGTCAAAAACTAAAAGAAAGAAAGGAAAAGAAAAATAAAAATGCAAATAACAGAAAGAAAAGAAAAAGAGGGAAGAGAACTCCCTAAACTCCCTAAGGAGAATAAACAGCATCAAGTAGCTTGATTTCTTCCTTACTGGTTTAACATTTTCTTCAAGCAAAATGCGGTGCATGCACATGGAAGGGCTGATTTCCACATTATCTACTAAAGTCCTTCCAATTGCCTTCTTACTTTCTTTCAGCAATGTCAAAAGTTTTTCCTCCTGCTCAGGTAGAAGGTTCTTGGCCATTATCACATGTAACTGTTCATTTTCCTCCAGATATGAATACTTCAGATGGTCAGGCAGAACCTTTAGTTCCAACTTAGGTGGCTGCTCAGTGGATGGGAGAAGTCTAGCAGGTGCAGGTTCTACAGAAAACACATTAACATCTATGCCAGCAATAAAATTCTCAGAAAAAGAATCATCAATAATTTCAACAGGCAATTCAGAATTCAACTTCAATGCAGAACCACTGTGCAAATCATCATTCAATGCATGATTAACATCAGAACAGCACACCGCTATCTCAGCACAAACAGTACAATTACTACTATCGATACAACCACATGACAGATCAGAATCAAGGAATGATGATAATTCTGGAAATTCAGCAGCTAAGCCAGCAGATATATCATCAATCATTTCATCAATTACATCCATACAGAAAACTGAATGTTCTTCCCTAGGAAATTTCATGGCATCAAAGATATTAAAATTTAATATGCTATCCCCAAATTCCATTGAAAGAGTACCAGCATGCACATCTATCTTAGTCCTAGCAGTTTTCATGAAAGGTCTACCAAGTATAATTGTACTACTAGGAATCTCACCCTCCATCCCTAAGACACAAAAATCAGCAGGAAAAATCAGATTGTTCACGCTAACTAATATATCTTCAACTACACCAGTAGGATGAACATTATTCCTGTTGGCTAACTGAACAACAATACCAGTAGCACGCAAGGGACCAAGACCAAGAGACTTATACATAGATTCAGGCATAACATTAATGGATGCTCTTAAGTTTAAGATACAATCATGAAAAACAGAATTTCCAATAATGCAAGGGATAGTAAATGTCCCTGGATCTTGGCACTTCTTGGACATGGGCTGGATGAGTGCTGACACATTCTGGCTGACGCTGACTCGTTCATCTCCTTTCAGCCTCCTCTTGTTGGTGCGCAACTCCTTCAGAAACTTAGCATATCTTGGAATTTGCTGAATCGCATCCAAGAGTGGGATATTGACCTCTACTTTTCTGAAGGTGTCAAAAATCTCTTTATCTTGAGCTTTTGCTGCTTGCTTTTTAGACTGAGTGGCTCTTTGAGGAAAAGGTAACGGGATGTGGACATCAGAAGTATCAGTATTCTGCTTCCTTGAACCAGTGTCACCTCTTTGAGATGACTCAACAGCAGATTGGTTTGGTTCCTCCAGTTGCTTGCTAGACCGCAGAGAGAAGGCACTAACATTGCTGGTTCCCTTTGGATTTGGAACTGTCTGTGATGGAAGGGAGCTGCCACTTGCTTGTTGATTCTGACTCATTGATGTTGCAAGTTGGCCAATCTGTGTTTGCAGATTTTGGATGGAAGACTCAGTCCTTTGCTGGAACTGCAGATTGTTAGTTTCCATCTGCTTCACTAAATCCTCCAAAGAAGGACCATTGCTACTAGCTTGCTGCTGCATTGGCGGCTGCTGCATTGGCTGTGGAGGTGCAAATTGTTGAAAATTTTGCCTTTGCTGTAAAGGTGCAAACTGCTGCCTCTACTGGATTGGTGCACTTTGCTGGTTCTGATTCCAATTGAGATTTGGATGATTTTTCCAGCCAGGATTATATGTATTAGAGAACAGATTGTTTTGCTGCTGCTGCTGCATCTGCTGGTATTGTGGCTTTGCAGGAAAAACTGCAGCAACAGACTGATCAATTGGAAAGCACTGTCTTGTAGAGAAGGACAAGCATCAGTGGGGTGAGAAGGATCACAGCATATGCCACACAGGTTTCTTATTTATTGAGCAGAAGGTTGCACAGTCTGTGTTACTGCCAACTGCCTCACCATTGATGTCAGCTCATCAAGTCTGTTCTCCATTCTCTGGTTATCTGTGCTTGATGCTCCTGCTGCTGCCATTGTTGGATTTTGCATTGGAGGAGTTTGCACTTGGAACACTGCACTGTTGTTTGCTCTAGTGCCAAATTGCTGAGCATTAGCTGCTATCTCAGCAATCAACTCTTTTGGCTCATCAGGTGTTTTATTGCTCAGGACTCCTCCACTAGCTGCATCTAAAAGGTTCCTATCCATAGGTAGTAATCCTTCATAGAAGTAAACAATCAGGAGATTGTTTGGAATCTGATGGTGTGGGCAGCTTGCACAAAGCCTTTTAAACCGCTCCCAATACTCATGCATGTTCTCCCTATTAGCCTGCCTTATGCCACTGATCTCCTTTCTGATTGAGGTGGCCCTAAATGAAGGGAAGGATTTCTCAAGAACAATCTTGACATGTCATTCCAGCTTACAATGGAGGAAGGTGGCAAGTAGTACAACCAATCCTTAGCTCAACTATCCAAAGAGAAAGGAAAAGCACGCAACTTGATTTGCTCCTCATCCACCCCTGTTGGCTTCATAGTGCTGTAGACTATGTGAAATTCCTTCAGATGCTTGTGAGGATCCTCACCTGCAAGACCATAAACTTGGGAAGCAAGTGTATCAGTCCAGACTTAAGCTCAAAAGGTACAACATGATTAGCATAACTAATACACATGGGCTGCTCGTTATCAACATTAGGAGCAACCAATTGCTTAAGTGTTCTATCACCCATGATTTCAGAATAAAATAAATCACCAAACGAATAGACACTATGTAAAGGACTCGAACAAACAGACTCAACATACTCGGACTCAGCAGACTCAGACTCTAAGGTATGCTCAGGAACAACTCTACTGTAAGTCAACCTACGAGCTCTACTAGCAGCATGCAATGATCTCTCTATCTCAGGGTCATATGCATATAAATCATCAACACTGGTGGTACTCCTAGTCCTGCATCATAGGTAAAGGCATACAGCAGTAAAATCACAAAACATGCGATAGGACACAAAAAACTTGCCGAAAATAGCAAACAGAAGCAAAATAAATCTACTAAAAATACCAAATGACCTCAGAATTCTATGGGACCAACTCTCCTAAACTCTAATTGACCCTATGGACTCAAAAATCAAATAAAATTTTTTAAAATATAAAATAAAATAGTAAACGAAGGAATTTGGCAAAACCAGGGCCTGAATCGTGAGGCATAGCCTCACGTGTTTTAACAGGGATGATCGTCTCCTTCAGCTCACCAATTTTCAGAGCGATCAGAGCAAGTTGAACAAGTTTAGAAATACCCGTACGTCCTGAAACGACAAAGAAACAGCAAAAACGGTTAGTAAACGACAAAATTTTGCAAAAATA
>NW_026896244.1:0-20821 GCF_033153095.1 Gastrolobium bilobum | reverse complement strand
AATTTATAATGCTTGATTGTAAGTGAAAGTTGTAAACAAATCTATGATATGTACGGTATTGCATGGATGAACCTTGTAGTACCATGAATAATAGAGATATATAATTGAGATGAGTCCATAGTATGGAAAAGGTATTGGTGAAGCTTCCAAGTATGTGTGTAGTATAGTGTGTACAATAGATTTGGTGAATATACTTCATCAAGGTGAGAGGTTTAGAACCTGTTGGATTGTTGAAAATGGTGAACAGGTATGCTCAGGTATGAGTGTGAATATTCTATGTCTGATTAGAAGTTATAAGTCCCTGAAGGATGATGTACACAAAAACAAATTGAGATGGTTCATGCAGAGAAATAAATAGAATAATTGATGATTAATCCTATGGGATTGGACCACTTGAAATTATAATGTTGGTCAATTGTTAAATTGAGATATATTGAAATATGGGATTTAAACCCATAAGGAGGTAGTGCTGATTAAACATAGGCGAGATGAATTAATTATGTATTATATGTATAAGGAAGAAGTTGAGAGAATCGCCATGGATGGCATTGAACAAGGTTCATTGAGAGTATGATTGTCCGTAACGGAATAATGGTTTAGCTTGACCGATATGCCATGAAGGAAACAAATATGACTATATGTGTGCGTTAATGTGTGGAATTCTCCTTGGAAATGGCTACTATGTAGAGATTCAGGTGTTATGAAGCATAAGAGGATTGATCCATGATGGAGGTCCCTTGGAAATCTCAAAGAATGAATATCGTAATTTAAAATGGCCTAGTTACTTGTGGATGTTGTAATGCATTGTGAATAATACCTAATGGCCTGATGGTCAGTATACCTATTCTGATGAATAAACGGATAATAATCCAGTGATGGCCTAAGTGCCAGTATACATATATATGTATGTACACCTTGTGACGGCCTGAGCGCCTAATTATCCGTGTTGAGGTAAATTATTAAATTTTTTGTAAAAGGACTTTCCCCGATGATGGGATAGGACAATGATGTTTAGAAGATCCCCGATGATAATGGACTATGGATTTGAACGGTAACATGACAGAAAAAACTATTAAAAGTTAGAAAACGTGTACGAAATTACGAAGAGAATGTGAATTATGATAATAGTGACTTATGTGTAAACTATCAGTGAGAAGAATGAAATGAGAGAGTAAGACGAATTGACTTATATGTAACAGGGTATATTATACCACTACTGCTATGATTATGGGGATAGCCCCATGTGAATATACCAAAGATATTTTGCTGTTATATATACAGAGGTGAGACAGACACCAAATGGACTGGGTCCATGTGTGATCTGGAGTGTACGGATATACCAGTTACCAGTTTTGCCGTTATATACGGATATGTTATAAGTATGAACTCCTCTGTGCACTGGGTGCACGTTATGAGACTTGATATTACCATCTCTGTGCGGCCTATGTGCCCGGAGTGTGTAGCCATCTCCGTGTGGATTATGTTCCCGGAGACTATTATTATGTTATATGAGTGATATGAGATAAGGAAGTATCCCGCAGTGATGAGACTGCTATTATAGTTGAGTTGGTCTACATAAGTGCTCAAATAAGAAACGTTGGGAATACTATTAGAACACAGTCAGCAGGTGGTAGTTATCATTACTGCATGGATCATATGGGTGGATTCTCTGATCGGTGGGTCATTACATCTGGGGCCCTGAGGACAGCAAGAGCTCGAGCGGTTAAAACCTGTGAATGTTGTTACCCACTGTATCGAGAGAGTTCTTCCATGTGATTAACGCAAAAATGAGGTCAGATGTTTGTAAATGAACAAAATACGTCAGATTTGGATATAAGAGGTGAGGCATAGTGTGTAAGAATTTAGAAGTGTGATAGTGAAGCACTATTGTGGGTGTAAAGTAAGTTCGATGAAATAATTTCGGCTCCAAGTGAGGTAATAAGTTTGTTGGAATCCTCGCCTTATGATAAAAGAGATAATAATGTGATTTAATGTTGACAGATGGAGTAAGTGTCCTTCTAAGAAGGCTGGTGATGATCAAGAGTTCAGGTTAAAACGGTGAATTATTAACCCTTAGAAAAGGTAAATTGTGATGGAATCAAGCACGAATGTGTAAATATAGTTGGAAACTGGAATTGTAATTGGTTACCAAAAAAATTTGATAGCCTGACTTACGGGTGGAGTAGATTGAGAAGTGTTATATATAATCGCATATGCCACTTATCGTGGAAAGTGTGTGGAAAATGAACAATGTTGATGTTGTTTTGGTTAAGTATTAATGAGGTAGGGCTGAGTGCGGTGGTAGCTTGGAATATTCTGAGAGATTGAGATACCAATCGGTGGGGAATTGTATAAGTGGTGGCAATGATGGATTTAGTTTTATGTGACTTGATAATCAAGTTTCAAAGATTCCTATAGGATGAGACTTGCATGTGAGAGACATGACATTTTTAGTGGTCCATCAGTTAATAGTGAAATGGGTGTGGAAAAATGATTCGTCCCAAGGTATTTGGTGAAAGTTGGTAAAACTGTAAGGTGATATTACATTGAGTTTGACATCCAGGATTAAATGACGATGATTACGAAGAAGTGGTATAAATAAGTGGAACAAATGGTTAAGTTGTAACACCGGAGTGGAATGAAAGTTGAAAATAGTTAGTGGGAGAAAATATTAAGCACGAGGCCTTCATGTGGAGGTCATTAATGAGTGTTGTGTTTAGACTATGAGAGGTCTAAGTATGGAGTTGAGCTGATTGAGTTGGTAAAATTGAGATGGTTAAGTTAATAAAGAGTTTAACAATGAGTGTAAATTATGAACATGATTTTGTGGATGGAAAAGAAAATTCGGGAGTGTGTTTGTGGTTGAAGGGCCTTATAGGGCTAATCGAAAATATAAACTATGATGAGTATTGTTAGTTTCGTATCACAGAGAGAAAGATATAGTTGTGAGTACCTAAAAAGAGGTGAAGGCACGTGACAAGGAAAAGTAAAGTATATGAGTATAGAATTTAATGTGAATCGGAATTGTAGGACACGACAAAGTGCCTTTGAAACTAGAAAGCATGTGGTTGGGTGAAAGCCAAGAAAACAACGAAATGATAAGAGTAGTGACAGTAATGGAAAGAAATGGTTGTTGGGGTATTGTCAAAACAGTGAGGACCGCGAAAAAAGTTAAGTACTAAAGAACGTGAGTTGGAAATACTCCAGGAATAACTAGTGAATGTGCATGAAAGCGATTAGATGCTTTTGAGAACGACCATAGGTCAGAAAGATGGATAAAGATGAGAATGAGGTAAATTGATACCGACAAATCCGTAATATTGTTATATTATTACCTACAAATCAGCGAAAGGGTAACGGGAGACCAGAGAAAGTGTAAAGTATTGTGAATTAAAAGGTCACAGAACCATGAGAGACAAGTGATTGTGAAGGATCAAAGGATAATAAGTATCATAAAAAGGAGATCATGCTTGTGATAAAAGTAATGTGGTAAAGGAACACACTTGAGGATGCTACTTGGGAGCGGGAGGATGAGATTCTCCGACTGTGTCCTGAGTTAGCGGATGAGTATGATTTAATTTTGCGGACAAAATTCTAAAAAGTTTGGGTGAATATAACACCTCACAATTTTAAATCAAGTAATTAAAATATTAAGTGAGCAATCAAGTGATGGATTAGTGAAAATCCTAAAGATTAGGCCAAAATACAAAGAAAGGGCAAAACGGTAATTAGCCAACACGCAACCCTAGGAAGATAAAAATTGAGTAGAAGGTCTCAGATGGTAAAAATAACCCTGGAAATGGGTTCAGAACGAAAAATTGAGTGGACAAGCAAGTTTCAGAAAAATCAGTGAATAGTGTTTTTCGCGGGTAAAAATACCGCGGTACGATTGCACCGTAAAACGTGCCGATTGAGTTTTGAGCTCTAGGTTTCAAATATGAGTTATAAATGGTTTTTTGAGTTAGGAAATATGATTTTGATGAAATTTGATGGAATTGAGTCATTTTGGGAAAAATTGATGAATAGTGATTTTCCGGTGTAAAAATACTGCGGTATAATTGTACCGATAAGCGTGAAAATTTTATCAGTATTTTTGGGAAACAAAAATATGACATGAACAAGAAAAATACGTAGGTCATGAATTTGTGGTTGAAATTAGGTGATTGATTAAAGTTAAAACGCGTGTGGGACCCGCCTGTGACTTAAGTGAGTCAAACTCACCTTTTTTTTCACACGTTCTCTCTCTCCCTCTCCTTCTCTCCCGCGTGCAGCAGCCCCTCCATGGCCAAGAATTGCTCAAGCTTTCTTTCTTCCATAACTTGGTCAAATCTCCACCGAATCCAATGATTTTTGTCTTGCAACTTGTTGGAAAATACCTCCTAAACACATTGGTACCACTCTTGAGCCTTGAAATCGCGTGTGTGAGGAGATCTTGGCCATTTACAGCTGCGGTTTTGGTGCGGAATTTTGTGTTCTTGGAGCTTTTAAATGCTCCAATGGTGGAGTATGCTTAGGAGGAGTCTTATACCTTCCAATTGGGTGAGTGTTCTTGCATTTTAAACGGTTGATTGTGATGAATTGATTTTGTGACCTAAAGCTTTGATTGATGATATGTTGTGTTAGAGAGCTCAATTTGAAAATGTGTATTAGATGATAATGTGTTAGAATGATGTATTAAAGCTAGAAATGCGATGAAATTTATTGGTGAAAATTGATGAATTTAACTTAAAAAATTTGATGATCATGATTTTGGACTTGTGAATTTTGGTGTTGAGACTTGTTTGATAAATTGTGGCATGATGATATGATGATATAATAGGTTGTATGAGGGTTGGAATGATTAAAATTGAATGGAAATCCCTTGGAATGTCATAGGGCAAGATTCGAACCTTTGAGGAAAAATTGAGGAATTGATGTTGAAAAATGAATTGGATGATGATTTGTGTAGTTATATAGTGCTTAGATGGGTTGTGTTGTGATTGGCAAGTGTTTGAATCAATGGGAAAATTAAATTGTGTTTAGAGACCTAAATGAGCCCAAAGCGAAATATTTAGCGAAACGATGCTTAAAAGAAGTAAAACGGCGAAACGACATTTGAAATGGCCTTATGGCAACCCAAGGATGGGTACTAAAATGAGAAAGAAAATTTAGAAAAATAAATCCCCAAATAACACATAGATGGCCGAACCTTCAAGGAGGAAGGATGGATTTTGCGGTTTTCGCGTTCTGATGTAATTTGACGCGAAAATGACGAAACGACACTTGAATTGGCCTCTTGACAACTTAATGAGGCATAATAAAATGGGAAAGAAAATTTAGAAAAATAAATCTCAAATTAACACTCATTTGGCCGAACCATCAAGGGTGGATGAGGAGATTTTGTGATTTTTGACGTTTTGACGTTATTTGACGCGTACTGATGGTTGTATGTGATTTTATAGGTTGCCGTACATCGACTTGAATCCCGAATCTTGATTCAGTGAGTTGCCATTGGTCTTGGACCAAGTGGATTGAGGTAAGTAATTGGTTCAATGCATGTATAATTATAAATTAACATGTATTGGTTGAACTGAGAGTGATTGGGAATGTCCTCTGTGTAGGCATTCCGCTGTGTACCGAGTTGAGGGATAAGCTGCTGCGGAGCTTGTGGAAACACGATTTAAGGTAACCTCTTGGTACTGGGGCTTGTTCCCCTTTTCTGTTCCACCTTGCCAGTTGATGGCAACGGTAGGAAGTGTGTATGAATAGTATAGAACACATGAGCATGCATGCATTATTGCTATGGGTACTGCAGTACCGAGTCTCTGGCCAGTAGACAATTTTATTAGCCTTCGGGCATTTTCGGACTTCCGCTGGATAGGTCTCCAGGAGGGAGTTCCAGTTGACTGCGTGTCATGGTGTGTGATCCGGGTAGGAGCACACTAGGAATGTCTTTGGCGTTTTGGTTGGTTTGGGCATCATGGTTGTGGTTTCTGTGAACACACCTTGGATGATACCCATAGGCTTATATATGCCGAGGGCGTACGTGGAATTGGGGTTACCATCCCGTATCGTCGTATTTTGTTTTCTTTATATTCCCCATTCTCTAAATCCCTTGCTATATCCCGTTTTCAAAGTGGTTGTTGTATTCTATTGATATGCATCGAAGTGAACCATTGGGTGGAGTTTTCTCCAGAACCTCTTGGTTACTGAGATATATTCGTATATCTCACCCCGTCTCGGGGCATTTATTTCAGGAGGTAGCAGTGGAGCAGGAGCCTCGGGCAAGAAGCCCGCAGAGTGAGCGCTGGAGCGCTTCATATTTTGCATTTTGTTGGCCGTGTGGCCTAGGCTAGACTTAGGGCATGAACATGTCATTTGTATTTATTAGTAGCTTCATTAGCATCTTGTTCATGCCATTTTGCCTAAGCCTAGTAGTGATGTATTTGGTTATGTTGTCTTTTAAATTTAAGATGTAATTTTAGAAGAATGTAATTTGAAGTTTTAGTTTCAAGTTGTGATTTGTAAAGCCATATTGTAATAGTATTGATGCATGTCTATTTATGATGGAAGGGCCTTCGGCCTATTTTAGGTTATGATAATATGTATGATGGAAATATGCATGAAAAAGGTGTTAGTGATTGCAACTACTTAAGAATGATTAATATGGACTCTATGTTTAATAACTATAAACTGGATTGGGTTGTAAGTACCCCAAGGCGTTGTTGGTCCTTGTGTGTGCCACCCATTGGATTATTACTGTATTATCATGTGTTTATTAGGTAAATTTGAGGTTTAAATGATCTTTTACAAATTTGGGATTATTGGAAAAACAAAGGAAACTCTGGCGAATTTTCTCTAGAATTGGCAGATTTTAGGCAAACTTCGGGAGAGCATATCTCCCTTCATAGAGGTCCCCTAGGGACGTGCCATACGCCATTTCGAAGGTTGAGATGTCCTCTACCTTGTGTCAAAATTTAAGAAAAATCTGGGTTGATCTTCGGCCTGAAAAAAATTGAGAAACACGGACTGCCCATGTGCCCCTGCACCTGAGGCAGATTCTGGACCGGATTTGGGAAATTAATTCCCGCTTCGTTTCTCCGCCAAATTAAGCGTGTGATATATCAAATTCATTTTGATATATCACACGCTTAATTTGGCGGAGAAACGAAGCGGGAATTAATTTCCCAAATCCGGTCCAGAATTTGCCTCAGGTGCAGGGGCGCACATGGGCAGTCCGTGTTTCTCTATTTTTTTCAGGCCGAAGATCAACCCAGAATTTTCTCAAATTTTGACACAAGGTATATGACATCTCAACCTTCAAAATGGCGTATGGCACGTCCCTCGGGTACCTCTATGGAGTGAGATGTGCTCTCCCGAAGTTCGCCTAAAATCTGCCAATTCTACAGAAAATTCGCCAGAGTTTCCTTTGTTTTTCCAATAATCCCAAATTGTAAACAATCATTTAAACCTCAAATGTATCTAATAAACACATGATAATACAGTAATAATCCAATGGGTGGCACACACAAGGACCAACAACGCCTTGGGGCACTTACAACCCAATCCAGTTTATAGTTATTAAACATAGAGTCCATATTAATCATTCTTAAGTAGTTGCAATAACTAACACCTTTTTCATGCATATTTCCATCATACATATTATCATAACCTAAAATAGGCCTAAGGCCCTTCCATCATAATTAGACATGCATCAATACTATTACAATATGGCTTTACAAATTACAACTTGAAACTAAAACTTCAAATTACATTCTTCTAAAATTTCGACTTAATTAAAGGACAACATAACCAAATACATCACTACTAGACTTAGGCAAAATGATATGAACAAGATGTTAATGAAGCTACTAATAAATACAAAATGACATGTTCATGCCCTAAGTCTAGCCTAGGCCACACGGCCAACAAAATGCAAAATAAGAAGCGCTCCACCGCTCACTCTGCGGGCCTCTTGCCCGAGGCTCCTGCTCCACTGCTACCTCCTGAAATAAATGCCCCGAGACGGGGTGAGATATACGAATATATCTCAGTAACCAAGAGGTTCTGGAGAAAACTCCACCCAATGGTTCACTTCGATGCATATCAATAGAATACAACAACCACTTTGAAAACGGGATATAGCAAGGGATTTAGAGAATGGGGAATATAAAGAAAACAAAATACGACGATACGGGATGGTAACCCCAATTCCACGTACGCCCTCGGCATATATAAGCCTATGGGTATCATCCAAGGTGTGTTCACAGAAACCACAACCATGATGCCCAAACCAACCAAAACGCCAAAGACATTCCTAGTGTGCTCCTACCCGGATCACACACCATGACACGCAGTCAACTGGAACTCCCTCCTGGAGACCTATCCAGCGGAAGTCCGAAAATGCCCGAAGGCTAATAAACTGTCTACTGGCCAGAGACTCGGTACCGCAGTACCCATAGCAATAATGCATGCATGCTCATGTGTTCTATACTATTCATACACACTTCCTACCGTTGCCATCAACTGGCAAGGTGGAACAGAAAAGGGGAACAAACCCCAGTACCAAGAGGTTACCTTAAGTAATTTCCTCACTAGCTCCGCAGCAGCTTATCCCACAACTTGGTACTCAGCGGAATGCCTACATAGAGGACATTCTCAATCTCTTATAATTCAAACAATACATGCTAATTTATAATTATACATGCCTTGAACTAAATACATACCTCAATCCACTTGGTCCAAGACCAAGGGTAACTCCCAGATTCACGTTTCGGGATTCAAGTCAACGTACGGCAACCTATACAATTACGTACCTCCATCAGTACGCGTCAAATATCAACAAAACGCAAAATCACAAAAATCCTCCCCATCCTTCCTTGATGGTTCGGCCATTCAAGTGTAAATTTGAGATTTATTTTTCTAAATTTTCTTTCTCATTTTATAACACTTCCTTAGGTTGCTTAGAGGCTAGTTCAATCGTCGTTTTTCCGTTTTATGACATTTACGCATCGTTTTGCGAAATATTTCACTTTAGGCTCATTTAGGTCTCTAAACACAATTCATTTTTCCCATTGATTCAAACACTTGCCAATCACTACACAACCCATCTAAGCACTATATAACTACACAAATCATCATCCAATTCATTTTTCAACATCAATTTCTCAATTTTTCCTCAAAGGTTCGAATTTTACCCTATGACATTCCAAGGAATTTCCATTCAATTTTAATCACTCCAACCTTCACACAACCTATTATATCATCATACCATCATGCCACAATTCATCATACAAAGTCTCAACACCAAATTTCAAAAGTCCAAAGTCATGATCATCAATTTTTCTAAGTTAAAAATCCATATTTTTCACCAATAATTTTCATGGCATTTCTAGCTCCAACACATCATTCTAAGACATTATCATCTAATACACATTTTTCAATTGAGCTCTCTAACATCACCAATCACGAAATCAAGGTGTAGGGTTCATGAAAATAAACTACAATCAAACCATGTAAATGGGATGGAAATATACTCACAACCAAGGCTTGATGCTACCCCAAGACTCCTCCAAACAATGGAAGCTCAAATGACTCCATGAACCTCAAATTTCTCCAAAAATTCGCAGCTGTAAATGGGCAATAACTCACCAAAGAGAGGGTTTCAAGGGAAACTAATCGGTGGAACGGGTTCGGATGATGATTTCCATCGAATTTCAAGACAAGAATCGATGGATTCGGTGGAGAAACGACTAAGTTATGATGAAATCAAATTTTTTCACAATGAAGGGGATGGAGGGGCTGTCAACGTGAAGAAGAAGGAGGGGAGGAGAGAGAAAGTGTGAAGAAAAGGTGAGTTTGACTCACTTAAGTCACAGGCGGGTCCGACACGCGTTTTAACTTTAATCAATCATCTAATTTCAACCACAAATTCATGACCTACGTATTTTTCTTGTTCATGTCATATTTTTGTTTCCCAAAAATCCTGATAAAATTTTCACGCTTATCGGTACAATTTTACCGCAGTATTTTTACACCGGAAAATCACTATTCATCTAACTTTAAAATATGTACGCTTCCGGGAATGTATTTCGTTTGATTAAATAATTGTGCATTATGAGTTGGTCTAATTTACTATTATGTGAAAATAATATTAATCTATATTTATTTATTTTCTGAGAATACATATTTTATGGGATTTGGTGCCTGACAGCGATGGATTCAAAGCATGTATTGACATATATAACAAGGCAAATAAAAATGAGCTGAAAAATTAAATGAAACTAGAAGATATGCCTGCAAACATGATAAAGGGATATGATGAAGATATGGATAAAATATTACAAGACCAGGTTAACCATTTGCTGCAAAAGCACAGTCAAAATTACAGGTAAAGACATGCAAATTTATCTTGAGGTATTATTACTTCCAACCTTTTATTAATTGATCTCCTTTTTCATTTTAGGTTAGTTAGAATTGGAACCAAAGTAAAGCTATGTAATATATACAAATTTAGATTGAGGTACAATTTAGTATTATAATATTTTTATAAAAATTATTTCTAACAAGTTTATTAATAACAAGTATTAATTAAGCAGAGGCAAGGATGTTCCTGAACAAGGACAACCCTACTTTCAAGAATAAAAAATGACATTGTTAAATATAATTAAAGAAAAGAGTCTACGCATAGGAGAAAAAGGGAGAGACATAAATGGACGTGGAGTAGGAGACTTCTACAAAATTGGTGAGACAGAGACATGTTGTGTTCAGGTATAATTTTATATTTTAAATTAGAGTTCTTCTTCGTATTTAATATTTGTAATTTCTCAAAAAATTTAATATCTTTAAGGAATAACATATATTGTCAATAATTGTATTAAATGTAGATGTTCGTCTAGATGCACTCCACTTTTTGTTTTGTTAGTGAGTAGATTAGAGGATCAGTTAGAATTTTAATATATTAGAATATCTATCATTTACTTTGTCTATGCTCTCTTTCATTTATTAGGAAAGAATATTGCGTGGAGGACACGTATTCTATTATTTTTGGTATGTTGAAAGGGAAGATTTTTAAAAGGTAAGCACGTCTAACTTTTATCTATTTCATGTGTTTTGGAGTGTCTTGAACTGATTGGTATCATAATTTCTTCTTACAAAGTAAGATTTCCCTTCACATCCCTCATCGCCTTTGTGTATGGTAAGGCCTGTTACAAAAAAGGTGTAAATTTTTCGTATTGTATCATTTTTATGGGAATATCTCACGCATGACGCCAAGGAAGGAGAGTTATTATTGAATGATGGATTTAGAATATAATTCGTTGTTGCATGAGGACAAAGAAATGGAAATATCTTATGCATGACGACATGTAAAGGGAAATATCTTACACATGATTTCTGTGTAACCCTTTATCCTATGGTCTGAAAATTATGTTATTTATATGTAACCCTTCATCCGATTGCTTATTTTCGTTATTTCTAATAATTTTCACAAGCATAAGATTTTAATTTCACTATATAGGAGAATCTGAACTCAAGGTACACGTGAAGACGCATATGTTGTTACAACAAACGAGGCATATCTTGTCCTTGTTATTAATTTAAATAATTGCAATGAAAAATAAAATTATGGTGGTTTTGACTGTAATGTTACATTTTTCAGGAATATAACGCTATGAAGTTTCAAATATGTACGCTTCCGGGAATGTATTTCATTTGATTAAATAATTGTGCATTATGAGTTGGTCTAATTTACTATTATGTGAAAATAATATTAATCTATATTTATTTATTTTCTGAGAATACATATTTTATGGGATTTGGTGCCTGACGGCGATGGATTCAAAGCATGTATTGACATATATAACAAGGCAAATAAAAATGAGCTGAAAAATTAAATGAAACTAGAAGATATGCCTGCAAACATGATAAAGGGATATGATGAAGATATGGATAAAATATTACAAGACCAGGTTAACCATTGGCTGCAAAAGCACAGTCAAAATTACAGGTAAAGACATGCAAATTTATCTTGAGGTATTATTACTTCCAACCTTTTATTAATTGATCTCCTTTTTCATTTTAGGTTAGTTAGAATTGGAACCAAAGTAAAGCTATGTAATATATACAAATTTAGTTTGAGGTACAATTTAGTATTATAATATTTTTATAAAAATTATTTCTAACAAGTGTATTAATAACAAGTATTAATTAAGCAGAGGCATGGATGTTCCTGAACAAGGACAACCCTACTTTCAAGAATAAAAAATGACATTGTTAAATATAATTAAAGAAAAGAGTCTACGCATAGGAGAAAAAGGGAGAGACATAAATGGACGTGGAGTAGGAGACTTCTACACAATTGGTGAGACAGAGACATGTTGTGTTCAGGTATAATTTTATATTTTAAATTAGTTTTCTTCTTCGTATTTAATATTTGTAATTTCTCAAAAAATTTAATATCTTTAAGGAATAACATATATTGTCAATAATTGTATTAAATGTAGATGTGCGTCTAGATGCACTCCACTTTTTGTTTTGTTAGTGAGTAGGTTAGAGGATCAGTTAGAATTTTAATATATTAGAATATCTATCATTTACTTTGTCTATGCTCTCTTTCATTTATTAGGAAAGAATATTGCGTGGAGGACACGTATTCTATTATTTTTGGTATGTTGAAAGGGAAGATTTTTCAAAGGTAAGCACGTCTAACTTTTATCTATTTCATGTGTTTTGGAGTGTCTTGAACTGATTGGTATCATAATTTCTTCTTACAAAGTAAGATTTCCCTTCACATCCCTCATCGCCTTTGTGTATGGTAAGGCCTGTTACAAAAATGGTGTAAATTTTTCGTATTGTATCATTTTTATGGGAATATCTCACGCATGACGCCAAGGAAGGAGAGTTATTATTGAATGATGGATTTAGAATATAATTCGTTGTTGCATGAGGACAAAGAAATGGAAATATCTTATGCATGACGACATGTAAAGGGAAATATCTTACACATGATTTCTGTGTAACCCTTTATCCTATGGTCTGAGAATTATGTTATTTATATGTAACCCTTCATCCGATTGCTTATTTTCGTTATTTCTAATAATTTTCACAAGCATAAGATTTTAATTTCACTATATAGGAGAATCTGAACTCAAGGTACACGTGAAGACGCATATGTTGTTACAACAAACGAGGCATATCTTGTCCTTGTTATTAATTTAAATAATTGCAATGAAAAATAAAATTATGGTGGTTTTGACTGTAATGTTACATTTTTCAGGAATATAACGCTATGAAGTTTCAAATATGTACGCTTCCGGGAATGTATTTCATTTGATTAAATAATTGTGCATTATGAGTTGGTCTAATTTACTATTATGTGAAAATAATATTAATCTATATTTTTTTATTTTCTGAGAATACATTTTTTATGGGATTTGGTGCCTGACGGCGATGGATTCAAAGCATGTATTGACATATATAACAAGGCAAATAAAAATGAGCTGAAAAATTAAATGAAACTAGAAGATATGCCTGCAAACATGATAAAGGGATATGATGAAGATATGGATAAAATATTACAAGACCAGGTTAACCATTGGCTGCAAAAGCACAGTCAAAATTACAGGTAAAGACATGCAAATTTATCTTGAGGTATTATTACTTCCAACCTTTTATTAATTGATCTCCTTTTTCATTTTAGGTTAGTTAGAATTGGAACCAAAGTAAAGCTATGTAATATATACAAATTTAGTTTGAGGTACAATTTAGTATTATAATATTTTTATAAAAATTATTTCTAACAAGTGTATTAATAACAAGTATTAATTAAGCAGAGGCATGGATGTTCCTGAACAAGGACAACCCTACTTTCAAGAATAAAAAATGACATTGTTAAATATAATTAAAGAAAAGAGTCTACGCATAGGAGAAAAAGGGAGAGACATAAATGGACGTGGAGTAGGAGACTTCTACACAATTGGTGAGACAGAGACATGTTGTGTTCAGGTATAATTTTATATTTTAAATTAGTTTTCTTCTTCGTATTTAATATTTGTAATTTCTCAAAAAATTTAATATCTTTAAGGAATAACATATATTGTCAATAATTGTATTAAATGTAGATGTGCGTCTAGATGCACTCCACTTTTTGTTTTGTTAGTGAGTAGGTTAGAGGATCAGTTAGAATTTTAATATATTAGAATATCTATCATTTACTTTGTCTATGCTCTCTTTCATTTATTAGGAAAGAATATTGCGTGGAGGACACGTATTCTATTATTTTTGGTATGTTGAAAGGGAAGATTTTTAAAAGGTAAGCACGTCTAACTTTTATCTATTTCATGTGTTTTGGAGTGTCTTGAACTGATTGGTATCATAATTTCTTCTTACAAATTAAGATTTCCCTTCACATTCCTCATCGCCTTTGTGTATGGTAAGGCCTGTTACAAAAAAGGTGTAAATTTTTCGTATTGTATCATTTTTATGGGAATATCTCACGCATGACGCCAAGGAAGGAGAGTTATTATTGAATGATGGATTTAGAATATAATTCGTTGTTGCATGAGGACAAAGAAATGGAAATATCTTATGCATGACGACATGTAAAGGGAAATATCTTACACATGATTTCTGTGTAACCCTTTATCCTATGGTCTGAGAATTATGTTATTTATATGTAACCCTTCATCCGATTGCTTATTTTCGTTATTTCTAATAATTTTCACAAGCATAAGATTTTAATTTCACTATATAGGAGAATCTGAACTCAAGGTACACGTGAAGACGCATATGTTGTTACAACAAACGAGGCATATCTTGTCCTTGTTATTAATTTAAATAATTGCAATGAAAAATAAAATTATGGTGGTTTTGACTGTAATGTTACATTTTTCAGGAATATAACGCTATGAAGTTTCAAATATGTACGCTTCCGGGAATGTATTTCATTTGATTAAATAATTGTGCATTATGAGTTGGTCTAATTTACTATTATGTGAAAATAATATTAATCTATATTTATTTATTTTCTGAGAATACATATTTTATGGGATTTGGTGCCTGACAGCGATGGATTCAAAGCATGTATTGACATATATAACAAGGCAAATAAAAATGAGCTGAAAAATTAAATGAAACTAGAAGATATGCCTGCAAACATGATAAAGGGATATGATGAAGATATGGATAAAATATTACAAGACCAGGTTAACCATTGGCTGCAAAAGCACAGTCAAAATTACAGGTAAAGACATGCAAATTTATCTTGAGGTATTATTACTTCCAACCTTTTATTAATTGATCTCCTTTTTCATTTTAGGTTAGTTAGAATTGGAACCAAAGTAAAGCTATGTAATATATACAAATTTAGTTTGAGGTACAATTTAGTATTATAATATTTTTATAAAAATTATTTCTAACAAGTGTATTAATAACAAGTATTAATTAAGCAGAGGCATGGATGTTCCTGAACAAGGACAACCCTACTTTCAAGAATAAAAAATGACATTGTTAAATATAATTAAAGAAAAGAGTCTACGCATAGGAGAAAAAGGGAGAGACATAAATGGACGTGGAGTAGGAGACTTCTACACAATTGGTGAGACAGAGACATGTTGTGTTCAGGTATAATTTTATATTTTAAATTAGAGTTCTTCTTCGTATTTAATATTTGTAATTTCTCAAAAAATTTAATATCTTTAAGGAATAACATATATTGTCAATAATTGTATTAAATGTAGATGTTCGTCTAGATGCACTCCACTTTTTGTTTTGTTAGTGAGTAGATTAGAGGATCAGTTAGAATTTTAATATATTAGAATATCTATCATTTACTTTGTCTATGCTCTCTTTCATTTATTAGGAAAGAATATTGCGTGGAGGACACGTATTCTATTATTTTTGGTATGTTGAAAGTGAAGATTTTTCAAAGGTAAGCACGTCTAACTTTTATCTATTTCATGTGTTTTGGAGTGTCTTGAACTGATTGGTATCATAATTTCTTCTTACAAAGTAAGATTTCCCTTCACATCCCTCATCGCCTTTGTGTATGGTAAGGCCTGTTACAAAAAAGGTGTAAATTTTTCGTATTGTATCATTTTTATGGGAATATCTCACGCATGACGCCAAGGAAGGAGAGTTATTATTGAATGATGGATTTAGAATATAATTCGTTGTTGCATAAGGACAAAGAAATGGAAATATCTTATGCATGACGACATGTAAAGGGAAATATCTTACACATGATTTCTGTGTAACCCTTTATCCTATGGTCTGAAAATTATGTTATTTATATGTAACCCTTCATCCGATTGCTTATTTTCGTTATTTCTAATAATTTTCACAAGCATAAGATTTTAATTTCACTATATAGGAGAATCTGAACTCAAGGTACACGTGAAGACGCATATGTTGTTACAACAAACGAGGCATATCTTGTCCTTGTTATTAATTTAAATAATTGATATGAAAAATAAAATTATGGTGGTTTTGACTGTAATGTTACATTTTTTAGGAATATAACGCTGTGAAGTTTCAAATATGTACGCTGTAACAACCCGTTACGTACCGGTATTGTTAACATTAATTATGATATTAAGTGCAGTTACAATCACAGCAATTCATTTATAAAAATGGGAATAAACTTTTTCCGATTATTACGCGAGCATTTAAAACATAAAAGCGTAATAATTAAAAGCTGTGACTGTAACTGTAAACTCTTGCGAAAGACTTATTTAAATTATTTTTATAACTTACATTACTTATTATAAGTGACTAAGGAGTTCCCATAAACTCACTTAGCCAATTTCCAACTTTACGTTTTTACCAATTCGAACATGTTTCACTCTAAATTTTTCTGCGACCAAACCGATCACAACCAACCCTTCTTCTCAAATTATATTTTTGTATTACTTAATTCTCTTTTTAACAAGCTATCATACACTCAATTCGGAGGTCATTTGCTCCGGTTATCGCCGTTTGAAGTTGGATAAGCAATTAGCCCAAACAACCCCAAAACAGCTCCAAACCACTCACATTGCTCGAATTACTGCACTCAATCGACTCAACCATTTGCTCTCAAATTTTTATCTTACAAACTAGACATCTCAAACTTCATTTTGATATATCACACGCTTAATTTGACGGAGAAACGAAGCGGGAATTAATTTCCCAAATCCGGTCCAGAATCTGCCTCAGGTGCAGGGGCACATGGGCAGTCCGTGTTTCTCTATTTTTTTCAGGCCGAAGATCAACCCAGAATTTCCTCAAATTTTGACACAAGGTAGAGGACATCTTAACCTTCAAAATGGAGTATGGCATGTCCCTGGGGGACCTCTATGGAGGGAGATATGCTCTCTCGAAGTTCGCCCAAAATCTGCCAATTCTACAGAAAATTCGCCAGAGTTTCCTTTGTTTTTCCAATAATCCCAAATTGTAAACGATCATTTAAACCTCAAATGTACCTAATAAACACATGATAATACAGTAATAATCCAATGGGTGGCACACACAAGGACCAACAACGCCTTGGGGCACTTACAACCCAATCCAGTTTATAGTTATTAAACATAGAGTCCATATTAATCATTCTTAAGTAGTTGCAATCACTAACACCTTTTTCATGCATATTTCCATCATACATATTATCATAACCTAAAATAGGCCTAAGGCCCTTCCATCATAATTAGACATGCATCAATACTATTACAATATGGCTTTACAAATTACAACTTGAAACTAAAACTTCAAATTACATTCTTCTAAAATTTCGACTTAATTAAAGGACAACATAACCAAATACATCACTACTAGACTTAGGTAAAATGATATGAACAAGATGCTAATGAAGCTACTAATAAATACAAATGACATGTTCATGCCCTAAGTCTAGCCTAGGCCACACGGCCAACAAAATGCAAAATAAGAAGCGCTCCACCGCTCACTCTGCGGGCCTCTTTCCCGAGGCTCCTGCTCCACTGCTACCTCCTGAAATAAATGCCCAGAGACGGGGTGAGATATACGAATATATCTCAGTAACCAAGAGGTTCTGGAGAAAACTCCACCCAATGTTCACTTCGATGCATATCAATAGAATACAACAACCACTTTGAAAACGGGATATAGCAAGGGATTTAGAGAATGGGGAATATAAAGAAAACAAAATACGACGATACGGGATGGTAACTCCAATTCCACGTACGCCCTCGGCATATATAAGCCTATGGGTATCATCCAAGGTGTGTTCACAGAAACCACAACCATGATGCCCAAACCAACCAAAATGCCAAAGACATTCCTAGTGTGCTCCTACCCGGATCACACACCATGACACGCAGTCAACTGGAACTCCCTCCTGGAGACCTATCCAGCGGAAGTCCGAAAATGCCCGAAGGCTAATAAAACTGTCTACTGGCCAGAGACTCGGTACCGCAGTACCCATAGCAATAATGCATGCATGCTCATGTGTTCTATACTATTCATACACACTTCCTACCGTTGCCATCAACTGGCAAGGTGGAACAGAAAAGGGGAACAAGCCCCAGTACCGAGAGGTTACCTTAAGTAATTTCCTCACTAGCTCCGCAGCAGCTTATCCCACAACTTGATACTCAGCGGAATGCCTACATAGAGGACATTCTCAATCTCTTATAATTCAAACAATACATGCTAATTTATAATTATACATGCCTTGAACTAAATATATACCTCAATCCACTTGGTCCAAGACCCTGGGTAACTCCCAGATTCACGTTTCGGGATTCAAGTCAACGTACGGCAACCTATACAATTACGTACATCCATCAGTACGCGTCAAATATCAACAAAACGCAAAATCACAAAAATCCTCCCCATCCTCCCTTGATGGTTCGGCCATTCAAGTGTAAATTTGAGATTTATTTTTCTAAATTTTCTTTCTCATTTTTTAACACTTCCTTAGGTTGCTTAGAGGCTAGTTCAATCGTCGTTTTTCCGTTTTATGACATTTACGCATCGTTTTGCGAAATATTTCACTTTAGGCTCATTTAGGTCTCTAAACACAATTCATTTTTCCCATTGATTCAAACACTTGCCAATCACAACACAACCCATCTAAGCACTATATAACTACACAAATCATCATCCAATTCATTTTTCAACATCAATTTCTCAATTTTTCCTCAAAGGTTCGAATTTTACCCTATGACATTCCAAGGAATTTCCATTCAATTTTAATCACTCCAACCTTCACACAACCTATTATATCATCATACCATCATGCCACAATTCATCATACAAAGTCTCAACACCAAATTTCAAAAGTCCAAAGTCATGATCATCAATTTTTCTAAGTTAAAAATCCATATTTTTCACCAATAATTTTCATGGCATTTCTAGCTCTAACACATCATTCTAAGACATTATCATCTAATACACATTTTTCAATTGAGCTCTCTAACATCACCAATCACGAAATCAAGGTGTAGGGTTCATGAAAATAAACTACAATCAAACCATGTAAATGGGATGGAAATATACTCACAACCAAGGCTTGATGCTACCCCAAGACTCCTCCAAACAATGGAAGCTCAAATGACTCCATGAACCTCAAATTTCTCCAAAAATTCGCAGCTGTAAATGGGCAATAACTCACCAAAGAGAGGGTTTCAAGGGAAACTAATCCGTGGAACGGGTTCGGATGATGATTTCCATCGAATTTCAAGACAAGAATCGATGGATTCGGTGGAGAAACGACTAAGTTATGATGAAATCAAATTTTTTCACAATGAAGGGGATGGAGGGGCTGTCACCGTGAAGAAGAAGGAGGGGAGGAGAGAGAAAGTGTGAAGAAAAGGTGAGTTTCACTCACTTAAGTCACAGCGGGTCCCACAAGCGTTTTAACTTTAATCAATCATCTAATCTCAACCACAAATTCATGACCTACGTATTTTTCTTGTTCATGTCATATTTTTGTTTCCCAAAAATCCTGATAAAATTTTCACGCTTATCGGTACAATTATACTGCATTATTTTTACACCGGAAAATCACTATTCAACAATTTTTCCCAAAATGACTCAATTCCATCAAATTTTATCAAAATCGTATTTCCTAACTCAACAAACCATTTATAACTCATATTTGAAACCTAGAGCTCAAAATTCAACTGGCACGTTTTACGGTGCAATCGTAACGCGGTATTTTTACCCGCAAAAAAACACTATTCACTGATTTTTCTGAAACTTGCCTGTCCACTCAATTTTTCGTTCTGAACCCATTTCCAGGGTTATTTTTACCATCTGAGACCTTCTACTCAATTTTTATCTTCCTAGGGTTGCGTGTTGGCTAATTACCGTTTTGCCCTTTCTTTGTATTTTGGCCTAATCTTTAGGATTTTCACTAATCCATCACTTGACTGCTCACTTAATATTTTAATTACTTGATTTAAAATTGTGAGGTGTTATATTCACCCCAACTTTTTAGAATTTTGTCCGCAAAATTAAATCATACTTGTCCGCTAACTCAGGATATAGCCGGAGAATCTCATCCTCCCGCTCCCAAGTAGCCTCCTCAAGTGTGTTCCTTTACCACATTACTTTTATCAACAGCATGATCTCCTTTTTATGATACTTATTATCCTTTGATCCTTCACAATCACTTGTCTCTCATGGTTCTGTGACATTTTAATTCACAATACTTTAAACTTTCTCTGGTTTACCGTTTCTCTTTCGCTGATTTGTAGGTAATAATATAACCATATTACGGATTTGTCGGTATCAATTTACCTCATTCTCATCCTTATCCATCTTTCTGACCCATGGTCGTTCTCAAAAGCATCTAATCGCTTTCATGCACATTCACTAGTTATTC